>NC_056744.1:1664783420-1664898420 GCF_019279795.1 Protopterus annectens | reverse complement strand
ATTGTTATGTTATTTTGGGAACTACATTTTGTGTTTAATTCACCTTTTATGGTTAATATTATTAAATATTACCATTTTCTGGATGACATTTTGATTGTGTGTGGGGGGGTACACTTGATGAGGCCCTAGAGGCATTACAGTACTTTAACACGTCTACTACTTTTTTACAGTTTACACATGAATTTAACACGAATGAAACGCATTTTTTGGATTTAACTATTAAGAAAGATTATATAAACAGGACATATATATCTAGTATTTATAGGAAAGCTTGTTTCTCGAATTCTTATCTTCATTATGGTAGTAACCATCCCCCATTACAGAAGAGAAATATTGTTAAGGGGCAGATGGTCAGAGTGGCCCGGATGACAACAAGGTATAGTGATTTAATCAATGAATTAGAGTATGTGCATAAACTATTTTTAGAAAGGGGCTACCCTGAATCCATCATTATTCCATTAAAGGAGGAGATAACTAAGGGATGGGGGACAAAATATATCCCTTTATTGAATATTGAGACCAATACTGATCATAATACTACAGGCATTAATCTTAACATTGTCAAGAATGTAATTCCCAATACTTTGTCAGAAACTCCCTTTTTAGTTATGACATACAACGTTAACACCAACTTGGTAAAAAGGGTCATAAACAGGACCTGGGATATTTTTAAGAGCATGCTGAACAGATCAGGTATATTTGACCGACGTTTACGGTACAGTTTTAGAAGGGGACCAAACTTAAAAACCATATTTGAAAGGAAACAACAAGAGATGGATAACAAAAGAAAGGGCACATTTTGTTGTGGTAAGTGTCCCCAATGTGCATTTATTGCCAATACAGATGAAATCATACTACCTAACATCCTAACTCCTTCATCTTCCTCTCTTAAAGCCCTCTTTTGCGCGGTTTTGCTCGTTTTTGTGCATAGCGCAACAGCAGGCAACGCCGCCTAATTGGGTTTAAACTATTCCTGGCTCCACAAAGTCTGCTCTTCACTTTTTCCCTTAGAACTGCTCTCTCTCTCAATTTAAACACCATATTCTCATTCCAAGGCCCTTCACTGGTCCAGTTAAGTAATCCTACAAGTTAACACTATTAAACCATAAGCACTACTTACTCTTATACTCTCTACGATTACCCTGTCCTCTATTGGTCCGTCTTAAATTCAGTTTCCCTATATTACTCTAGCATGTCCAAAGGTCAGTCAATGGTTTCCTCTCCAGTCCAGCTGGTGAATCTGGGAATTTTGAGGCAATGTTACAACTGTCTCATGTACACGGACAACCCTCTCCTCCTCCAAACAGGTTCAAATATATGTGAGAGATGCAACTATTTAGCCAAACTGGAGGCTGAGCTCTCTCATCTCAAAACTGGTGTAACCAGTCAGGAGGAGAAGGTAACCTCACACAACACAATTCCAGTATCACATAGTCCCACCACATCAGTGAACCAAACACAAATACACAAAAACATACTCGGAGGCTCTAAATAAAAATCTACCTAAGCAACAGAGACCTCCAAAGAAGACATCCAAGCAAACGCTACCTCAAAACAAAACACGCACAACACACAGCCCACAAAGTCAGTGTGCCAAGCAGCCACAGCCCTTAAGGTTGAATAACACACCTGATACTCTTGTAATAGGTGACTCTATTGTCAGACACACTGACGTCCCGCTCACCAGGCTGAATAAAGAGAAGGTCACGGTGAGCTGCCTGTCGGGTGCTAGGATCCGCCACATAACGCAAGCACTCAGGTCACTCCAAAGCAAATACAAATATGACTCAGTCATTGTACATGCTGGTGTGAATGACCTGAGATGCACTCTCCCTGGACTACATGAAAAGAGACATAGAGGAGCTCTCTGATCATGTAGCCCAGGCTGGTATGACCCTGACCTTGAGCAGCATCTTACCCTCACCTAGAATGATGCCACAGTACAAAGACAAAATGATCGATTTTAACAATTGGCTAAAATTTTGGTGTCATTCAAAGGGGATCCAGTGCCTGTCAGCCTGGGATGACATGCTCGACAAGCCACGTTGCTCCTCTAGGGATGGCTTGCACCTGTCACCACTGGGCTTTCGGATATTGGCATAGGCTCTTGCCACCCCCATAGTGCCTTTTTTAGGCAAGGCTCAAAAGTCAAATCCATCCCCATAGACAGCACAAGGAACAAGAAACTAAGGGTAATGCTGCTTAACGCCAGAAGTCTTAACCTCAAGATGCATGCACTCGAAGCTCTCCTCAGTATGGAGAACATCGATATCTGTGCAGTGACAGAAACCTGGTTCAAGGCTCCAGAGAGCACCCCAGCACTACCAGGCTAAACCTCATATCATGCTTTTCGGCCCCAAAACCCGGACCGAACCACAAAAGGAGGGGGAGTTTCCATATTTATCAAGGATATCCACACCTCCATGTTAGTGGCATTGCACGAAGTATCGGAGACCATCAATGTGCAACTAACAGTGGGCAAGACTGCTTTTCAGTTTATAGCATACTACAGACCACCCTTTCAACGTCAGGAATCCCACTCGGCTTTCCTGAAAACATTGGAGAACATGAAGATCTCTCCGAACACCATTATACTGGGTGACTTCAACTACCCAAACATTGATTGGGAGCACAACTCAAGCCCCAGCACCTTAGCCCAAAGGTTCCTGGAAATTATAAACTCAAATGCTATGGAACAACTAGTCACCACTCCCACAAGAGGGGACAACATACTAGACCTGATCATTACCAACATGGGGACTCTATGCTCCACACCAGAAGTATATCCCTCATTGGTAAGATCAGACCATAAATTAATTTCACTGGATGTCCACATCCCAACCCCACCCCCAGCCCAGAAAACCACAGTGAAAAACTTCTCAAAAGCGAACTTCTCAAAACCGAAGTGGAATCCTTCAAGGCCCCAGGGCCAGTGGAAACTACGGCCCAAACTGCAGAATCCTATATAAATGCATTCTACGGACATCTCCAGGAATGCATGGATCATGCTATCCCAAACAAAACCAAGACCCAATCATCCAAAGGCAGGCGTCCAGTCTGGTGGACCCCTGCCATAAATAAACTGTACAACAGAAGGAGGAAGCTACTACATGATAGAGCAAAATCCCTAATAGGGAAGGCATCTTTGATCAGTACTAGCAAAAAATTACGATCCCTCATAAAATCCTCCAAGGCCAGCTTTGAGAGAAAAATTGCACAGGATACCAAAGACAATCATAAGGCTTTTTTCAGTTATGTTAGGAACCTGGGATGCAACTCCCAGACTTGTTCTGAGTTGATTCGAAATGACAAAAAATACACTGAACCCACAGACATCGCCAGTATCCTGGCAGACAGGTTCAGTGCAAACTTCTCCCCCCCCTCCCCCCCAAAAGAGCAAGTATCTATCCCGGCAGAGGGCTCCCTCCCAAACATCTCTGATGCTCAGGTGAAGGTTGCCCTCTCCAAAGCAAAAAACACTGCTTCCATGGGACCAGATGGCGTCCCACGTTGCGTCCTACATGAACTCCAAGAGGAACTAATCCCTCAAATAAAACAGCTATACAATCTCAGCCTCACTACAGGATATGTGCCCACAGAATGGCGTACAGCAACAGTGGTTCCACTCCACAAAGGTGGAGCCTCTACGGACCCTGGAAACTATCGCCCCATAAGCCTGACTAGCTTAGTCTGCAAGGCTATGGAGAGGATCATCATGGAGCTCATAAACCAAGACATTGGGGACCTACAAACACTAGATCATACCCAGTTCGGTTTTGTCAAGGGCAGATCCTGCCTTTTGAACCTGGTTGGCTTCTTCAAAACAGTCACCAAAGCCATAGATGAAGGGAAGGTAGTCCACACAGCCTATCTGGACCTTGCAAAGGCATTTGACACAATACCCCACTCGGGCATCATAGATAAGCTATCCAGCTTAAATATAAACCCCTATGTCACAAGATGGGTCGCAAACTGGCTCAAAGACAGAACCCACAGAGTGAGAGTTGCTGGAGCCATGTCAGACTCAAAACCGGTCACAAGTGGCGTCCCACAGGGTTCTGTCCTGGGACCACTCTTGTTCGGTATATACTTTTCCGAGGTACAGACAAATGTGGGAAGACTATGGCTCACCAAGTTTGCAGACGACTGCAAACTGGGTGCCATAATCGACTCTCCAGCTGACACAAACATCCTTCAAAAAGGTCTCACAGAGACAGATAACTGGTGCCAGCACCATGGTTTAAAGCTAAATGCCAAAAAATGTATAGTCATACCCTTTGGCAAAAACAATGTGCCCACAAATTACCACATAGGCGGAAACCCATTAAGTACAGAGAAAGTTATTTGGGACCTGGGGACCCAAGTTGATAGCAATCTCTCCTTTGAAAACCACATTGCCAAAGTGGTTAGAATGACCTTCTACATAGCCCACCTCATCACGAACGGTTTCACATCTAGATCAAGAGAAGTAATCATGCCCCTTTATTCATCCCTCATCAGGCCCATCATAGAATACAATGCCCCTTTTGGGATGTACCTTACCCGACACCTGCAGCAATTAGAGAGACCCCAAAAGTATCTCACCAAGAGGATCAGGGGTCTCAAACAGATGCCATATGCTGCTCGGTTAAAAAAACTCCAGCTCTACTCAGTTGCATACCGCCTACTTCGAGGCGATCTATGCCTGACATACAAAGCTATGTCAAATCCAGAATTAATGGACATGCTCCACCTCAGTAAATCTAAATCCCTTAGAGCCACATGCTCGAGGGACTTGAAGCTCAGCACAGAAATAAATAGAACTTGCTGGAGGGACAGGTTCATAACCCAGAGGCTCCCTTCGCTCTGGAATAGAATTCCAGTTCATGTGAGGCAGAGCACCTCACTGAATCTCTTCAAGAAGAATCTCGATAGGTGGATGGGGGATCGTAGGTTTGTCCCAGGGATTACTCCTGTGTCACTATTAGACAGAGGCACAGTAAACTAAACCTTAAAAAGGGCACAGTATACTCAAAATCAAGGGGTGGTGTAAGCCATACAGAATCGGGCTAGGCTTATAATTGCCCCAGGGCAGATAGCCTAGCATGAACCTATGAACCTATACTTGGCTTATTGTACTTTATGTTGGGGACACTATGTGGGAAAGACCGAAAGACATCTCCGCCAGAGAGTCTATGAACATATATATGACATCAACAGAAAAAAGGAAACTAATGCCCTGTATCGACATACTTTAACTTGTAAACAGGCCAACTTTAAATTCTGGGTTCTGGAAAAGGTACCTAAAAACAACAGAGGTGGGGATTGGGAAAACCAGCTTAGTTACAGAGAACTTATCTGGCAACTGAGACTGGATTCCAATATTCCCCCTGGGCTGAACGATCATGTGTCTCTTCTACCTGTTTTAAAATTAAGAGCTAACAAAGTTAAAAGAAAAATACAAAATAAGGACAAAAATCATAAGGAACAATGAAGATGTATGAGTACATACAATATATCATAACATACATACAATTTTAACATTTTAGTACTTTTATATACATTATTATTATGAACAGGAACAATATTTGATATATAGGTAATGATAGTGAGTGTATAATATTGTTGTAGTATTGGTTCCTACCATTGTTTGTACAACTGTACTCTATACTTATATGTTTTATGCTCATATACTTGTATTTCATATGTTAAAACTCTTAAAGTCAACGATTTTACATCATGACTTATGAAACACGTGGGGTATTTGAGCATTTTTTTATGATATTAGAAACTACCTTTTGGGAGGTTGATTAACATTTATTTCAACATTACTTTAAAATCTGGTTAATTTTTTTTAAACAGACAAAAATACAGTTCAGTGAAGTTTTATTTAAGTGGAACTTACACATTGTTGGGTTATCCAAAAAAACACACAATATATATTACATATACTGGTTGTATGGTTCAAACAATAACAGTCATACTATCATGTTTCTTTAAACAACTGGGACTTGAATCAAAAGTTTTAATTAGACCAATTAATTGTATAATATATATGAGTGTTAAATTCTTAAACAATTCATTTTGCTGAAGTTTCCGTTTCTGGAGGAAATGAAAGCGCTTAACTAAGTTTTATGTATCTGTATCAATTGTTACGTTTGTTCGCCTATTAAATCTTTTGATTTTACTACAACACTGGACTGAAGAGTCTGCTTGGATTGACTGTGATATTTTTAGGACAGCCTTCATTGGGTTCTGTAACGGGAATTTTTGGTATTACAAGTTTATTTTATTCCCGTATTTCCATTTAGTGTGGTTAATTGCTTTATAGTTTTCTCTCTTCGATACTTCCATGATGGTATTCAATTTCTCCCCTTCCTTTCTCTTACTACTGTGTGTTCCTGTGGTAGACATTTATCAGTTATTAATTTAGCTGCACAGTAATTTATCCTGTTTACTTCTGTTATATCACATGGATCTCTATGAACAGTCCTAATTACTGTGTTCATTTGTTTTATCAAACTTCTGACTTTTGGGGTTTTATTGACCTTCTGCAGTCTGTTTCTTTCATTGATCTTAATATGTATATCTATTAAATCAAGAAACTCTCCTCTTAGCTCATTTTCTGCCACATTGAGGGCACATATTTTGTTTTCCATTCCTGCAGGCAGTCCATAGAAAGTCCTATAGCATATTCCTGTGGCACCTTCTCTTCAATTTTGTCATGGGAACTCATTGCCTTATCACTCTTCAGCATTGACTGCATCAGAGTTTCCACAGTTTCCCGTTTCTTCACTTGTTGTCCATCTTCAAGTGAATGTTTACACTAGTTTCCTGTGGAAGGCTCCAAAATATCTTCATATGGCATCTGAACAGTTCCTTCCTGTTCTGCTGGTTTCCCCTTAATTTGGATGTCCATTGCTCTAACCTGTTGTGGTGCTTACTGAATTAGATTTTCTACACTGAATCTTTCACTTTGCAGGTACTCCATAAACTCAGCTTCTACTTCTTTAACTTTTCCATTACTAATCCCCTTTTCTGCTTTTCCTCTTTGTCTTATCTTTTGTATTATAAAGTTTTCCATGTCCAGATTCCTTTGCCTGTATTTCTCTTCAAATATCTTTGGTGATGCTCTTTTTGTATCAATTAGTTTTGCTTTCCCCTTTGCATATATATTACACCATATTACATCTCTTTCTTTCCCACGTCCATACTACTTCTTCAGATGTCTCCTGATCTTACTGTTTTTCCTTACTTTGGGGACTTGTTCCATCATGCTGTGATGTAACCTGTGTTAGACCTTCTACACCAAATCCTTCACTTTGCAGGCACTCCATATCTTCAACTTCTATTTTAACTTCTACTTTACTAATCTTTTTTTCTACATTTCCTGATTGTGATATTTTTTATTGGGAAATTTTCCATAACTGGATGCCTTTGCCTGCATTTTTCTTCAAATATCTTTGGGGTTACCTTTCTTATATTGATTAATCTGGCTTTCACCTTTGCGTAAATATTTCAACATATCAAATCTTTCTTTCCCATGTCCAGATTTCTTTTTTATACTTTTCAAAAACTGCTAGGTTTTGTTGTTTATATTTTTACACTTCCTCAGATGCTTCTTTTTCCAAACAGATCAAAGTTGCTTGGCCTATACACTTTTTTTTTCACAAATCCATTGTATTAATGAAAACAAATTTTTATTTGAAGCTTTTGACAGTTTTTGGTTTGGGAATATTTCTTTCCTTCTCTCAGTCTTTTTCTATATTTTGTGTCTGGAAATTCTGGGCTTTTTGCATAACAGTAACAATACATCATTTCTTTCTTATCCTCAATAGTCCAAGCTATCATCTTTACGGCTCTTGTTGGGCCTATCAGTTTTTGTGATTGTTGTGAACTACTACTTCCTTCTACAATGGGGGGGGGGGGCCTGGTCCCATTGTAGGAATGTTTCCGTATTTTGAGGATTCTACATTGTCATTTTTTCTGGTCCTGGCACCAGTGCGCCTACCAGGATTGGGCACTTTTTTGTCCTGGGTCTTGTGCACCCAGCTATCTTTTTTAAAATTCTGACCTACTTTTGTCCATGATATATGCTATATAAATACAGTCTATATATCAGTGTCATCCTGGTAAGGTTTCGTGAAAAACAGAGTCCACGTTGTGAAGGTACTCACCAAGACTTGAGGATGAGTTCAGTTTCAGCAGTCTACTCTCCTTTCCTTGCTGACTTGTCATCTTTCCATTCAGACACCCATTTATCTCCTTTTTTAATTTATCCCAAATCTTTTGGATTCCCAATACCATGATGGGAATGGACCCCATTCCTAAATCAAAGTACAATTAAAGTTAATGAAATTAGTATAGTAGTGTTTCACTCTTTGATGTCAGCTGAAGTGCTCTTCGCAGCACCACAACGTGCCCAGTTCTGCAGTTCATACAGAGTTACATGTATTGGTAACATATCTAAATATGATTGCAGACTGTTATAAGACCCATTGCTCCTACTACTATTGGAACTATCTGGGTATCTTTTTTCCACATTGCTCTCATTTCTGCTTGCAAATACTGATATTTTATAACTTTGTGTCTCCCTCTGTATGCAGGACACTGCAGTCACTGGGTGTGGAGATTTCAATGATCAATGGTACTTTTGTCTTTTTTTTCCTGGACCTCTATATCTGTTTTTCTAGCATCTATCTTTTGAACTGTTGGCAATGGATGATCCCATGTGATGTACACTTCAGTCATTTTCTATGATGCTTTGTGGCTCATGTTTCCAGTGTTTTTCAGCCACTACAATATTATAATGCTTATGCAATCCCCAGTGCAACAGTCTTGGCACATTATTATGCCTTTCAATATAAAGCCCTGCCATTAGTATGTCACAGCCAGCAGCGAGGTGTGCAACTGTTTCCAATTTGGTTTTACAAAACCTACATTTGTCTGTTCTCCCACATTATCAATGGACTTTGTAAACCAACGTGTATGTAGCCCCACTATCTTGGGCCACCAATATTAACCTTTCATCTCTTGGTTTGAATTCACCTCTACTTAACCATTCCTGCATTCGTTCCTGATCAACATGAAGTTCTTCCAGAAGTTTTCTATACTTGCAACTATATTTATGCATTTTCCACACTTCTTGCCTTTTCATCTGATCCTTCACCTTATATTCTTTTTTTTGTGTTTTGGCACATTCAGTTGCTGCCTGATTTTTATCTACTTCTGGTTTGATTTCCATTCCTGCCTGATGCCTATATGCTTCTGCTAGATTAAGCATTGAAGTCATCTTAGATTTATTCTCCTCATGTCTTAACACTTTCACTATGTTTTGGTCTTGTGAGGTCACAAAATAGCAAATCAGTTCCACAAAACTAACAGAAGACAAAAGAAACTCACTGCAAGCAGGGCAACATAGCCAATTCCAGAACACACAACCAGGATAGTAGTATGGCAGCTTCTACCTAATAAATAACTCCACAGTCATGTACATAGATAAAAGATTTAATTTTCAGCAAAAACACACCACAGGTTATCCCAGAGCCCTTTTGGATAGTTTGGCCAAGGATGTTACTAGGACCTTGAAACACTGTACTATTCACTTTTGGGACGGGGTAGTACGATTGAAGGACAAGTTAAGAACGTTGATAAAACACATCAATGTGCATATATAGATACTTTTTCCAAGACTTCTAGTCAAGTTGAAGAGATTGTGAAGAAACATTGGGCTATTTTTAAGGTTACAGATGACACCCAAAGCTACCTTCCGCATAAACCTTTTTTTGTTAGGAGAAGGGATACCAACCAGAAGGAGCTATTTGAATTTAAGGAAGAGGAAAAAAAGAATTTGAGTAGGAAAAATACACTGGGGGCTCACGGATGTGGGTATTGCAAGCGGTGTAGTTACATGTCCAATAAGAAGGAGATTTATATACCACCCAGGAAATATCGGGTGGAGTCTAAGGGCTCCTATAATTGTAACACCAAAGGAGTTGTTTATTTAGTGATATGTGAAACCTGTAACAGTTTTTACATAGGCAAAACTGAGAGGGTTTTAAGGAAGAGAGTATATGAACATATGCACGATATTTCCAGGGCAAGAGAGTGCTGAGAGGTTAAGCTTGAATACAAGGATCTTTCCTGGCAATTCAAGCTGGACTCGGGAAGGACCCCGGGTTTAAATGAATATATATGCATTAATAGTGTATTGAGGCTTAGAGCGGCCAAGTTGTGATAGGGTTGAGTGTTTACAGTGAGAGTTTTAATTACACAGATTAGCTTAGTAGTACTTGTTAATATAGGTGTTTCTAAGGCTTACCTATTATGTATTTATATGTACAGTTTTATTTTATCTCATATTTTTCACTTTGTGTATCACACACATTATTTTATATATACTCTATATGAATTTATTTTAAGCTCATAACAAAATACAAGAAGACATTTTTACTGTATTACTGTATTGCATGTTTTGTTGAGTTGGGTTTTGTGCCTTTAAACTATGTGATACTTGAGTTGATTAATTATACTAATTCCATTAGTAACTGTATTTAAGCAATTTGTGCTGTTAGGATGATTGTTCTTATGAAGCTTGGTGGATCCGGGTGAAAGCGCTTAACCTGTGGTGTGTTTTTGCTGAAAATTAAAATTGAAAATTATATCTTATCTACGTACAATACTGTGGAGTTATTTATTAGGTGAAAGCTGCGATACTAGTATCCTTGTGAGGATGGCAGATAAGTGTGGAGTCCTATGACTGCAGATCTATACATGTAATCAATTTCAAGGAGGCCCATCCCTCCTGCCAAATGAGGAATATATAATCTTGGTATGCATTGACTTTTATATAGATCATTTGGCGAGCATGAAGCATCCTTCTTGTTTTAATATCTACTCTATCTAGCACATTTTGGGGCCAATCAATCACTCCAAAACTGTAAGTTAGGACAGGCACAGCAAACTGACTTATAGCTTGGATTTTGTTCCTAGAGGTCAACCCTGTTTTCAGGATTAATTTAAGTCTTCTAAAGTATTCCTTACTAAGTTTTATTCACATCTGCTCATGTTTTATTGCTGATCCTTCATCAATTCCCAAATATTTATACGTTCCCTCTTGCTCAAGTTCTTTTATATCACATTCTTGCCTCAAACTGATGTTTTCCTGGTGCTGCAGTTTTCCTGCTTTAAAGATTGTTTTTGCACATTTATCAAGACCAAATGACATTCTAATATCATCTGAAAAGGTTTTGACAACCTGCAGCTGTGCTTTCAATTCCTCATCTGATGAGCTATACAGTTTTAAATCATCGACAAAAAGAAGCTGAGAAGTCTTTAGACTTTGTTGTTTTCTAGGAGCCAAATTATAGCCATGGCCTAAACTGTTAAGTAGACAGCTTAATGGATTAAGGGCAAGGCAGAGTAACAGCAGTGGGAGAGAGTCACCCTGGAATATCACATTTGAATTTTTATCCCTGGGATAATAATTTATCCTTTATTGCAAAGTGGTCTGCTACTGTTTCATGGTCAATGTAATGTAGTCGATCAGTGTAGGGTGTATCTTATACATTTTGAGCACTCTTTTATCCGTGAATGTGGGATACTATCAAATTTTTTTTGTAGTCAATCCATGCCATACTTAAATTCTTCCCATTTTTAGTTCTCCACTAGGACTTTAACAACAAATGATCCTTTGTTCCATATGACTTTCTTTTATTGCCCTTTTGTTCTACTGCCATAATTGAGTTTTCTTCTAAAAGACTATAAACTTTGCCGGCATCAATTCCCGTTTATATGTTGTCAGAAGGCAAGTTATTGGTCTATAATTTTTTGGATAGCTTGCAAGTTAACTCTTAAGTAAGAGCATTGTTTTGCCTGTTGGTAGCCAAGTTGGTGTTCATATTTCTTCTTCAGATGTTTCCTGACCTTCCTGTTTCTCTTTTCTTTGGGTACTCACTCCATCATGCTGTGAAGTAACCTGTATTGCACCTTCTACACCAAATCCTTCACTTTGCAGGCACTCCATAACTCCAATTTCTATTGTTTTTAACTTCTACTTTACTAACCTTCTTTTCTACATTCCATCTTTGTGATATTATTTTTTTTTTATTGCAAGATTTCCATATATATCAGCATCATCTTGGTAAGGTTTTGTGAAAAACAGGGTCCACCTTTCGAAGGTACTCACCAAGACTTGAGGATGAATTCAATTTCAGCAATACTGCTTTCCTTTGCTTGCTGACTTGTCATCTCTCCATTTGGACCCCCATTTCTCTCCTACGTGAATGGCTTGATGCTTTTTTAGCTTACTGGCCCATGTGAAAGACTTACTGCATTCAGTACATTTATGTGGTTTCAGGCCAGTGTGAGTAGCATGATGTGCCTGAAGACTGCTGTGATATGTAAAGCACTTACCACATTCAGTACATTTAAAACGCTTCACTCCTGTGTGAATGGCAAAGTGCTGTCGAAGATTGCTTAGCTGTGCGAAACACTTACTGCATGCAGTACATTTATATGGTTTCAATCCTGTGTGAACGGCTTGATGAACTTTCAGGCCACTGGCACGTGTGAAAGACTTATTGCATTCAGCACATTTGTGTGTTTCTTTCTTTGTGTGAAATCTTTCAGTTGTGTCACATTCAGAGCTCCTGCTGCAGCCATGTACTGATTGAAGTCTTGGAGTAGGAGCAAGAGAAAGCTCATCACACACCTTCACCAGCTGAGCAAGCAGCTGTAAATGCTCTGTCGGGTGATGTGTCACAGGTCTTCCATTGTCACATTCAGGGGTTTGGTGGCACAGATGGTCTGATGGAAGCCGTGGTACACGAGTGAGATAAACCTCATCAATGTCCTTTCCAGGCTGAGACCTCTGCTCAAGGTTCCTTCTAGGGTCATGTAACTGTGTTTTCACAAGAGCTAGCTGTTGACTGCAATTCACATTGCAGTCTGTACTCGTCATGCCTAGAACAGAATATGTGAAAGTATTTTATTACAAGAACAAAATAAATATTCAATGTATTTCATCACAATGACATGTGTACAGTTTAGCAATTTAAAAATGTTTGGATTTGTTTTTACTTAGTAACTATTTTATTATGTTCTTATTAATACCACTAATAAAATAAGGTTAGGTAGTTCTATTCCACCTTTTATTAGAATTTGGTCACAGTGAGTAAATGTTCAGTTTATTTTAACCAGATGCTGTTTCATATCAAGCAGCCTAAATCACAAACTTAAGTGCTGCTTTACAATTCTGTAATACTGATGCATGGCCCCCTTCTCACCTTCCTTCTCCCAGTTTACTCTTCCCTCCTCAGTAACAATCTTCCTCACATGTAACTTCTGGCATTCATAGTTTTAGGTAATCTCAGATACATGATTCACAGTTTGGTCTCTGTTGTTTCCCCGTTCACCTCCCTTTGGTCAATGTACTGTCTACTACAGTATTGTTCATCCCCTGTCAAGTAGATATATGTAACCACAACTTTATAACAAATCCTCTCTATATTCACTCAGTCTTGATTAAGACTCAAAAGGACATAAAACTGCTTTTCCCCATCTCTTCCCTGATATAGCTTTGGATGTCTTCATATACGCCAAGAATTTTACTTCAACAGTGAGCCATATGAAATATATACATATTTCAGTTGTATGAACAACTCACTATAACTATAGAAGCTTGAATAAGGTCACTTTTGTCATTTCAGCTCCAACACCTTTATCAGGTTTAGTCTTGTTGTATCCTAGGAGAGATTGTCCTTATACATACATGTATCTGCCACAATCCATAGCTTTGAAGGGCAGGGTACCACAGTTTGAATGCTCCAAAAATGAATGATGATGATGTAAGCTCTTCATCCACAGAACACAGCTTTCATCTTCACTGGTACAAACAAATGACAATGGCCGACTGCCTCCTTTCAAGGATTTAGGTATGCATCCTTACATAAAGAGGAATCTGTTTGTGTTCATATATTTAACAAGCTTTGGGACATGGGCTGGCTAGGAAAATACCTTCCTGCAGGCAACCCAAATATGTTATGAACTGTGCCACAGTACCAACCTTACTCACAAATATAAATAGTTCTTGACAGCATTATAGGAAGAGAACATACTGCAAAACGTATAAACTGGCTAGTATTTAAATACATATTTTCCAGTGATGAAACTATCGAACTTCTTCATTAAGGGATTGAATAAAGAATATAAAATATTGAAAAATACATCAGTGATACTCCCAGCAGCTGAGATTATGGGTCTAAAAGGTATCGGAGCTCGTTTGGTATGTAATTTTGATAGCCCTATTGAGATTTTTGAACATGTTGATTGCAATACTGCTGGAGTTGTCTATGCTGCCTTTTATTTACAATGTAATGCCTTTTATGTTAAATGCATCAAACAGCCTTTATATTCCATCAAGAACAAAAACAAAAACAAAAATGCCTTATATAAATATACATGTTTTATACTTTTTTTTAAAAAAAATACTTTACTGTTTTAGAGTATGCACCTTTAGATTTCAGGGATCAAAATTAAATTATAAGACTTTTTAAGAAATGTGTGAGACCATGTGGCAAATTAAACTGCGGGCTGATAAATTTCTTGCCTTAAATGAAACCATCAATATCAAAGGTTTTTTTTATGCAACACTAATTATATTAGAAAATTTTTAGTGTTTACCTAATACTAACTATATTAGACACTTATTAGATAGCTTACATTTTTATTGTTTGTAAAAATGTGAACAACCAGTCATAGAAATGGACTTATTCTTTTATTCCCAAACTACACTCAAAATGAAACGCAGCAAAGATTGAGTGTTTTCCTCCTGTTAAACAGGACTTCTTCAGAATCTAATTACCTAGATCAAGTACACCATTTGTACTATCAATTGTACCATTAAATTGAATGGCATGTTTTTAAAGGGATACCAAAATCTATCTAAACAAATAAACTTTCCATATATGGACTAATAAAAAATTTAAAAACATAAAACTAACCCACAAGACATTAAAAAATACAACAAGTCAACTAATCTACCTGTTACAAATTATGATAGGCGCTAATATTTAAAAATGGGCTGTAAGGAAATGTGTTCATTTAAACCTGGAAATTTTAAAGCATGCAATTTAAGTTGCCACTTTATATCTTTCTCTTCTAATTTCAAATTAATAGACTCTCCTCTAAAATTAGATACAACCTGCTCCAAGATGCCAAAAGTACAGTTTTGTACCTACCATAAATGTAGATGTTCGAGTGCTAATACAGCTGCAGTCATAACAGATGGGTTCTCCTGCCGTCAGGCGGGTCCTCGGTCGGCCGAATTCCAAAGTCCAGGTCCGGCGTCAGTTGTGGTCGCTTCTTCCCTGACGTCAGTGCGACAGGGGTATAAAGGAACCAGTAGATGCCATTTTCTTCAGTTTTTCTTGCCCCAGATGTCAGGTGCTCCCAGAAGGAAGGCAATACATTAATTTGTGTAATAATGCAGTGTAATATAATCAAAATACAGTAGTTGCAAGCAAATACAACATAAATGAATACCCCAATCAGGTTGTATGAGGATGTGTTAGCCTATAGGCCTGTCCCAAGAGGGGAAGGAGGGAGGGAAACCTGGACTGCAGCTGTATTAGCACTCGAACATCTACATTTATGGTAGGTACAAAACTGTACTATGTTCATCGTGCATACAGCTGCAGTCATAACAGATGGGTAGAATCCCAAAGCTAAGAAAGGGGTGGCAGGCACTAGGTGGAACTAGGAAGAGCCAAAATGCCCTGCAAGACTGCAGTGGCAAAGCCTGCTCTAGATTTGGAGTATAATGGTAGGTTGTAGTGCTTGGAGAAGGTATGCACAGAACTCCAAGTGGCTGCTTCCAAAATATCCTTGGTAGGAACTCCTCTGAGGAAGGCTGCAGAGGTGGCTGTGACCCTGGTGGAATGAGTTCTAATACCTGTAGGCACAGTTTTGCCATGAAAGGAATAGCAAAAGCGTATGCAGTGGGCTATCCATTTTGAGATTGTCTGTTTGGAAACTGGTATTCCTTGAGCTCCTACCGCATAGGCCACAAAGAGCTGTTCTGATTTTCTGAAAGGCTTTGTTCTGTCCAAATAATAACGCAGTTGTCTGTGGATGTCCAAGGAATGTAGTAATCTCTCCCCTTTGTTTTGAGGATTAGGATAAAAAGAAGGTAAATATATGGCCTGATTTAAAGCTACTCTGGATACCACTTTAGGCATAAAGGACGGGTTGTTTCATAAGGAAACTCTGTCCTGATAGAAGATGATAAAATGCTGGACAGCCATGAGAGCCTGTAGTTCTGAAACTCTACGAGCTGAGGTGATAGCCAGAAGGAAAGCTGTTTTCCAGAACAAATATTGCAAATCTGATGAGGCAGCTGGCTCGAAGGGAGGCAAGGTCAGTTTTTCCAGAATGAAATTAAGATCCCAAGCAGGTATTGGTTGTTTCCTTGGAGGTCTTAAATTCTTAGCCCCTCTGAGGAACTGTCTTAAGAGAGGGTGAGAGAATAAAGGTGAATTAGTGTTGTATTCTGCAGAAATGGCTGAGGCATGGATTTTGATGGAGGAGAAAGAAAGTCCACTGCTTAGCAGTTCAGCCAAATATTGTAGTATTTGAGATAAATTTAGTTTTCCAGGATCCTGGCCCTTTTTCTCATTCCAGACACAAAAACGTTTCCATTTTGCGGAGTAAGCTTTTCTAGTTGATGGCCTTCTGGCCTCCAAAATGACATCCTGCACCTCCTTGGAGAGTAGGGCCTGTTGTGATGCTAAGGAATCTTCCATGCGGCTAGATTGAGTGTTTTTAGCTGGCTGTGAAGAGTTTTGAAGCTGTGCTGAGTCAGAAGAAGTGGCATTAGAGGCAGGGTCCATGGTGGCGAGTGCGTCAGGCTCCTCAGGAGTGGGTATCAGTGTTGCCTTGGCCAGTCCGGAGCAATGAGAATCATCTTTGGTCTGTCTGCTCTTGTTTTCAATAGAACTTTGGGCAGCAGAGGAAGAGGTGGGAAGCTGTCATTGATGTCCAACTGAAAGGAGAGCGTCCACTCTCCAAGCCTTTGGATGGAAGATCCTTGAGCAGAATTTTGTCAACTGATGATTTTTGTGGGAGGCAAAGAGATCTATGTCTGGCCTTCCCCATTCTTGGATTATTTCTGTAAAAACTTTTGGATGCAATTTCCATTCATGTGGATCTGTCATATTCCTGCTTAGGTTGTCTGCCAGCGTGTTTTCCTTGCCTGGCAAGTACTGTGCTTGTAGTTCCATTTGTAAGTCCATGGCCATGTTCCAAAGTGACATGGCCAGTCTGCATAGGAGGTAAGAATGTGTTCCTCCCTGTTTGTTTATGTACCACATAACTGTGGTGTTGTCCGTTCTTATCAATAGTTGACCTGGTTGTAGAAGGTCCTTGAAAGCTATAATAGCATTTATTACTGCTAGCATTTCTTCTTGATTGATGTGAAGGTGCTTTTCTTTTGGGACCATTTGCCCTGAATGCACCGATCTGTCATGTGCGCCCCCCAGGCGTAGTCCGAGGAGTCTGTTGTGATGACTTGATTTGCTTGAGGCTTGCTGAATGGAAGACCTGTGTTTGTTTGACATGCTTGAGCCCACCACAGAAATTGCTTTTGCAGACATGGAATTAGTGGTATTATTGTTTCCAAACTGTGGCTGTGTTGAGACCATATGTTTTTCAGGTACCATTGTAGTTTCCTCATATGCAGCTTTGCACATGGGATTAGTAAGATGCAAGATGCCATGAATCCCAGAGCCTGCAGGAATTTCCTTGCAGTCAGCCTGGTGCAATGTGCTAGTGTTCTGAAGTATTGAATTAGTTGCTCCTGCTTCTCTGGTGTGAGGTAGGCCATCTGGGTGTTTGTGTCCAAATTGGCACCCAGGAAAATCATCTTCCGAGAGGGTATTAGCCTTGATTTCTTTTTGTTGACTGTGTATCCCAGAGAGTTCAACAACATTATTACATAAGCCAGATGTTTCAGAAGAATGTGCTTGCTGTCTGCTTGGATCAGGCAGTCATCCAAATAGGGGTATATTTGTATCCCTTGAAGTCTGCAGTAGGCAATTACTGATGCCAGGCATTTCTTGAATACTCTGGGCGCAGTAGATAAGCCAAAGGGCAATGGAGAGAATTGATAATGGGTTGAACCTGCAAGAAACCTGAGGTACCTTCTGCAATTTTGTCTGATTGGGACATGCAGATATGCCTCCTTGAGGTCCAATGTTACCAGCCAAGACTCCTTGCCCAGCATGGGAAGAAGTTGCTGTAGAGTGAGCATCTTGAATTTTGGTACGAGTAGAAATGTGTTTAGGATGGACCGGTCCAAAATAGGTCTCCAATCTTTTCCCTTCCTTGGCACCAGAAATAGCCTGGAATAAAAACCTTGACCTTGTTCGTGTGTAGGTACCTCTTGAATAGCTTTCATGTTTATGAGATCTGTAATTTGCCTTTGTGCCTCTGCCCTTTGATTGTGTGGCAGGTTTGGCATGCCTCTCATTTTTGGAAGGGTGTGAAAATGGAATTTGTAGCCTCTGTTTATAATGTCCAGGATCCATTTGTCCTTTGTGACAATATGCCAATTTTTTGAAAATAATGCCAGCTTTCCTCCTAAGGGGGCTGCCATTTGAGACCTGGTTGGCATGTAAAGGGGAAAGTCATTGGGTTTGCTTTCTGAAAGATTGCGAGTTATCCTCACCACCTCTTTGTGTAGGAGCTTGCCATTGTCTGCCTCTAAACGATCCTTGGGATTGTCCTCTGCCCCTCGGGCGCCTGTATCTGCCTCTTTGGGGTCTGTCCGTGGCAGGAAAGGACCAGTTTTTGGAAGGCCAATTTCTACTAAAATGTGGGGGTTGTACCTGTAGAAATTCTTTCACAGTTTGCATTGATTTAGCCTTTTCCTCCATTTTCCTTAACACCTCCTCAGCATTAGCACCAAATAGTACATCCTTTTGAAGAGGGCTGTCTAGTAATTTAGCTTTGACATGATCAGGCAAGGCTATTCCTTGAGCCAGGCATGCCTACGTATGACTGATCCTGTAACAGCAGCTCTACATGAGGCCTCTAGAGCATCAAAACCACATTGTAAGGTATGCTTACCCACTTGTTCTGCACTATGCATCAAATCCTGCAACTCCTTCAAGTCTGGTTGTTCAGGTTGTGACATTTTACTTTTCAATTGTTATAACAAAAACTGTTGGTACTTTAGCATATGGAACTGACAGTTTAATGCCCTCATGGTTAAGGTGGCCGAGGTATATACCTTTTTTCCCCACCTTTCTAAGGATCTGGAATCTCTCTTGGAAGGTAATGGGTTTTTAGCAATGGAGGCCTTAACTCCCTTGGGGCCCTGTGAGATGGTTTCTGGGTCAGCAACATGGCTTTTGTATAGAAATTGGTGTGAGTCAGGAACCCTGTAGTACCGGTCAGGCTTAACTGGAACTGGAGGTAGCGAGTCCGGGTTAAGGCAAGCCTCCGAGTAAACATCATCTAGGATGTCCAAGACAGGAGGTATAGCCAGAGGCCTGTGCTGGGGTAGCAAGAGAAATTCCCTGAGCCTTTTCTTGGAATCTGAATAATCTTGGCCTTCCCAGTGGAAATGTTCCCTTAAGGTATGCAAAGTTTCCCCAAATGAGTAATCCTCTGGGGAGGGAGACAGAAGGGATGGACTCCTCCGCATCAGAGTCTTCAAAAGGGGAGTAAGAATGTTCCTGATCATCAGAATGCTCTGAAATAATGGAGCCCTGATCAGAGGAGGGGGAATCTTCCTCCACTCTGGGCCTTTTGTCCGGTGGGGGCTGAGAACCTCTGATAAGAGTAATTAAATCCTCAGCCATTTTAAGCATCTGTTTCTTAGGCATGGGGTCTGGAGATGGGCCCTGTGTAGCTGGTCTCAGAGTGCATGGTTGCTTTAGACTTTGTGAAAGCCTTGATGGAGAAAGAAGAGGAAGGTCTGAAGACACCTTGAGTGGAGGTAGACCTGTCCACATTCTGAGATTCAATGCCAAGAGTGGCTTCGGTATCTGTAGTCGGGGTGTGGGCCGAGGAGCCTGCGACCACGGGCACAGGAGACACCATCAAAGAAGTGTCGTCGGTAGTCAGGGGCTGCGTAGGTGCCTCGCTGAGAACCGGACCATGTGTAGTCGGCTTTGGCGTGGTGTTGGTAGAGGCCGCGGACCATGTGTGTCGGTCCTTGTCTTTGCGTTTTTTAGACAAAACTGGAGTCAGAGTATCCGACGACATAGTATAGTTAAATGCTTTCCCAAAATAATGCTGGGCGAACTCCGCCCGACGCTTAATAGTGCGTTTGTTGAGTGTAGCACAAAAGCGACAGACCGAGACGTTGTGGTCTGGGCCTAAACAAGGTATACAGAGGGAATGGAAATCCTTATGTGGTATTTGCTTCCCACAAGAAATACATTAACTTTGTCTGACATCGGTCTGAGGCAAGAAAAGTTTCCCCAACGGGGTACTTGGCTTTTAAGAAGACTTCGGTTTCCAAATTTTCGTAATCTCAGGAGCTTTTCGACCGGCATTTGCGAACTGCTTCTGCTTCGGGCACCGCGCGGCAAGAAAGACTGGAGAAAATGGCGTCGGCTGCTTCCTTTATACCCCTGTCGCACTGACGTCAGGGAAGAAGCGACAACAACCGACGCCGGACCTAGACTTTGGAATTCGGCCGACCGAGGACCCGCCTGACAGCAGGAGAACCCATCTGTTATGACTGCAGCTGTATGCACGATGAACATCTTATAATTAATAAAGGCTGGACAAACAATGGAATGTTTGTATGGGGCATTATTGTAATTCTCCTTCAGTATTTGGTACTGATGCTCATAAATTCTTTTTCTAAGGCTCCTTTCAGTTTTTCCTATGTAATGAGCCAGACAGCCCATACATTTAGCAAAGTAAATAACTGCCTTTGAATGGCAATTTCCCATAATAAACCTTATTTTTGATTTAATTTCATTGTCTAGGGTTAATACATCACCTTTAAATATGTAAGGACATCGGTTAAACGATCTGCACTTCCACATACCGTATCTACGTTCTCCCCTAACTAGCCAATTATCAGTTGCATTCTCAAATTCAGCCTTAAAGTACTGAGCTGTTTTAAAAATAAATAAAGGCTTAGACCCTATAGTATTTAAAAATTCAGGAGAGCTTTTAAGTATACTCCAATTATTACAGAAAAATATTCTTAACTTCTCTCACATTACCATTAAACTTAAGTACTAGAGCCCTCTCATAAGTGTCTCCCTGACTAACCTTGTCAGTTGTGACTAAACCAACACCAAGCAGGGGTTTGTACTTCCTACTCCACTCGGATTGAACATATTTCCTTATGTTATCAAGTAAATACTGGGGATATCCTCTAGCTAAAAACATATTAGTAACAATGTCTAATTCTCTAGTCAAATCTTCCTTATGTGATGACATATGAGCTCTTCTATATATTGTGCTTTGACTATACTTTTTTTCTGACCTAAGGGAGGATTACTGGAAAAATCCAAATAAGAATTACTAAAAGTGGACTTTCTATAAATGGTAGATTTAAAACCATTGTTAGTATGACTAATGAAAGTGTCTAAGAAATTAATGCCATTTCTATCATAGTGAAAAGTAAACTTTAAAAATACAGAAGACATAAGATACTCTAAAAATCTAAAAATGCAATAATCTCATTTTCTAATCCCATCCACAAAATAAAAATGTCATCTTGATACCAAACATATAGGTTAGCATATTGATAAAACCTAGAATTATAAATGTGATTACATTCCCAATCGTAGAAATCTAAATTGGCATAAATAGGGGGCATGAGGCACCAATAGCCATCCCTTTTATCTGCTTGTAATATTCCCCCTCAAAAAACATGTAGATAAAGTCACTATTGACATTATCTTTAAAATCAAGTTGACCTTATCATTTGAAAACTGTGAACATCTAACCAAACTACCATGGAAATGTTCCATGCCGTTGTCCTTGGGTATAGGGTTATAAAGATCCACTACATCTATAGTAAAAAAAAGAGCAGCTTTCCTCCAAATGTCATTATTACGTCTTCCAAGAAAATCCCATGAGTCAATGATTAAATGGTTGACAGACTGACATATAAATTTCAGCCATCTGTCAATACATAACCCAATGGGATATGTTTTATATCCATGCCCTGAGATTTTTTATTATTTGTTTGGTGTTGTTCATTGGATAATATTTATTTAAATACTAGCCATTTGTATGTTCTGCATTCTGACGAAGTCCCTTGTGAATGAAAGCACTTAATCTGTTTTATTAAAAAACTTCTGAATATTTAGTTGGTGCCTTGCATAAATTTTTTTGTGTATTTTTTCAAGCTACCTTGCTTTTTAGTTTTTTCATGTTATGAAGATAACATACTGCACAAGAGTGTTGTCAGGTTCAACAGCAATAATTAATGGACTCCCCCACTTCAGGAAGACATATTATTTCCTTATAATACCCACCCCTAAGCTGCATTACTGTGCTTAGCAAACAACTTCTGTACGTCTCGCGAGTTGTTTTTTTTATTGCACAGTCCTGTCATTCTGAAGGACATTTTTCTCTCTTTTTTAAGAAAGAGTATTCTATTCCTTGCATATTTCTAATGGAAAATTTTATATATTGCAGTTTCAGAAATAGCTAGGTAGCTCTCAGTAGATATGCATATCTGATTGCTTATCTGCAAGACAGCATCTGTTACTGTGCATGTGTGTGTATCGATTTATGTTTTAATTTTGCCACTGAACAATATTAAACCATGCTGTACTTATCAAATTGGAGACATAAAACTAAATGTTACCTAACCAAAAATACAATTTAAAACCCAGCACAATTTAGGGGTAATAAACACTACTCTGAAATACCAAAAAATATTCAAAAACAAAATAAAAACAAATGAATAAAAACAAATAAAACAATGTCCAAACACCACTTGCTAAAACCACCTCAGTTTTATTAGTGCTTTTGTTCAAATAAATACCAAACTTCTTCAGACAACTTTCCCTACCCTCTTCTAATTTAAATATTCTGCCAAAAAGTGTGTTAAGGCAGGAAATGAAACCATTACTGATGAAACTTTAAAGTAAAATTCCATGAAAAATACATAATCAAAATTCATTTGTACCAACATCAAACACTATCCGAGTATGCATATTACTGAATTAATTTATATAAATATATATATATATATATACATACATATATATATATATATATATACATACATATATATATATATATATATATATATATATATCAAAATTGCTTTTATGTTGACACCTCTTACAAAAAAGTCACCGGTATGAGAACATGTGGAATGTGTAATTATTGTAGTTTAATTTTTGTAGGGGAACAATTTTAGGTCAATGCATCCACATATAGAATAAATGGTTCTTTAAATTGTGCAACAAAAGGAGTGGTCTATTTGGCAATTTGTAAAAAAAATGCCCCTCTTACTACATAGGGAAAATGGAAAGCAGTCTAAAAGATAGAATACATGAGCATCAATATGCTATCAGAAAACAGAAGCATATTAATTAAAGCCTTGGCCAAACACATCAGTAGTAATAAAGATCAGTATTTTCATTCATTGGTGATCGAGCAGGTGTCACATGATCCAAGAGGAGGGCCATAGGCAATACAACTAGAAAAAAGAGAAAATGTGGCAAATCATATTAAATGCTTATCCTGGCCAGGCATTAACGAATTAATAGTGTTTTGAAGCTTAAGGCACTTAATAAATAATTCTGAGATGATCAGAAAGGTTTTGCTATGTTACAATTAAATTTGCTTCATATATGTAATATAAGTGCTATTTATTTAGTTTAAGGTATTATATAACCCATCAACTAGTATTTTTTTAAAAAGGATTTTAAATATATTTAATACATAATGTTTGAGTATATTTATTTGATATTTTTGTAAATACATATATAAAAAATGAATTCAGTAATATGCATAATCAAATGGTGTTTTTAATATGATGTTGGCATGAACGAATTTTGATTATGTATTTTTCATGGAAATTTACTTTAAAATTTCATCAGTAATTATGCCATTTCCTGCCGTAACACACTTTTTGTCAGAATATTTAAATCAGAAGATAGTAGGGAACGTTATCTGAAGAAGTTTGGTATTTATCTGAATGAAAGTGCTAATAAAATTGAACTACTCTGAAATATCCAGCCCTTCTTCTCTAAGTGGAGGTGTTGCATGTTTCCTTTTCCATAATCAAATTTACATCCTTTTGGTTTGATTATCATGTTTACTGCAAACATAATAAGGTTAATTTCTGTTTTGGTCAATATAGTTACCAGACTTCAATTTAAACTTCCGGCGGGGGGGCAGTTCAATATAGAGAGCTATTATGGCAGTGAATACTTAACATTTGCAGACTTTCTGGAATAAATAAGAATTAGAATGAATCATTTAACAATGTGCTTAAACTCAGAGATGCTAACCAACAGATTTTATGCAGATCTGTGTTTTACCAATGTGTTTTTACAACTGTGATGCTATTTATCTGTATTGCAGTTTTTAATAACAAACATTTGGAATTTATTGTTGCATATTTGTATTGCAACTAGTTAGGTCTAATTGCACATGGTTGTTTTAGATCATGTGATTTCATGGTGCTTTAAATGCAGTATCTGCTTTATATAATTTAGAGTTGAAGAAATCCATTTATTTTGAGAGGGAAAGTGCTAAACAATTACATCAAAGCCTTGGAAGCTGGACTGCTCAGTGTGCTTTGTTTTTACATGTTTTTTTCTTTGTATCAGGGTTTTCCGTTTTGTATTCCATATTTTTGAATTTCTGAAAGCTAAATGAAATATCCAAATTTAACACGTATCCAATGTCTGGAGTGGATGAAGTCATTGACAGGCTAAGCAAAGCAAGTTTTTAACCATCACAGACTTCACAAAAGGGTACTAGCATATTCATCACTCATAAAGCCAGAATGAGAAGATGTCATTTTCCACCTAAATGGCCTTTTTCATTATGCTGTCTTACTCTTTGTACTTCACAGAACTCCTACCCCCTTTCAAAAGCTCATGGATAAGGCTCTGAAACCTCATGCCTGTACCTTGATGACACAGCCATTTATTCAGAAGAGTGGGATCACAGTCAATGTGCAAGCTGTGCTGGACTCTCTAAAACAGGGAGGACTTGCACTACAAGCTGCCACAAGTAAGCTTTGCATGACTGAAGAAAGCAACCTAGGTTATGGGTTTGCAAAAGGGGTAATTAGACCTCAAACAGCAGCAACCTAGGCTATGGAACTGTGAGAGGGGTAACAAAACCAGTAACTAGACCTCAAACAGATAAAATAGAAACTATCAAAAACTAAGCAATACCCAGTACCAAATGAAAACAAAACAATTTTTTCAAACTTGCATGCTGCTTCCAAAAGTTTGTACCCAACATTGTAAAGTGCTTTTGACAATTTAAAAACCATGCTATGTTCAGAATCAGTCCTTACTGCCAGACTTTACTAAATAGTACCTTAAAACCATATACATACTTGTGCCAACAAATACATGTAAATAATGTACATAAACTACATATAAAAGATTCATGCAATTATTGCTAATAATGTAAATGTTGCAGATATAAAATATATAAAAAAATTATCTGTTTAAAACAATATATGTTGAAACATACTACCCTGATGTCCTTAAGCTAATGTCAAAAATGGCTTAATGGTGATATAATCATTGATGCCTGGTTTTCTCGTGGCATCAGTTAACATCTACCACTTACTCTCTCTCATACCCAGGAGAGCTTTCCAATTATTACTATTTAGTAGATGCATTATGCTATCTTATTAATAGTAGTATTATAGATTGTAGTGTTGCTACGCAGCATTATCTATATCTATAATATCTATAATAAGTATGTATTTATTTAATTTAATTTTATTTTCATTTTTGTATTGATTAAGATCTACTGTATGTTTTTATCATGTGGATTGAGTTGGTTTCTATTCATGCAGAGAAACGTTCTCGCTATGAAGGAATGTGTAAAGTGTAAAGAGTTAATCACTGTCTTTTTAAACTTTAAATGGCACACATTTTTGGCGCCAAAAAGTTTATATAATTGAGTTTCAAATCTGTGTTATTCATTCTGATGAAGTCTGCTCAGTCAGATGAAAGCGCTTAACCGTTATTTTATTATTTTATGTACTACTCTTAGTAGTTAAACAGTTATTGTTACCTGTTCGAGTCGTGTTGCACCTGTGTTGCTATTCACATTATCAAGACATTCTTGTCTTGGAATTCACGGATTCCAATGCCCTGGACCAACTCATTCTTACCCCCACCAGAGGTAGAAACATCCTTAACCTGGTCATTACTAACATGGGTGATCATTGCTCTACACCAGTAATGAAATCTTCTCTGGTCAAATCTGACCACAAGCTGATCACCATGGATATCCACATCCCACACCCTCACCCCCCAAAGGAAACAACTTCTCCAAAGCTAATTTTGAGCTTCTAAAACAGAGGTGGCCAACTTCACAACACCCATGCAAATGGTAAATAGGTGCATGACTGCTGAATCACACACCAATGCACTGTATACACACATACACAAGTGCGTGGAATGGGCCATACCAAACAGAACCAAGACACTCTCCTCAAAAAAAAAAAAGGAAACCAATCTGGGTGGTCCCCCACCATAAGCAAACTCTACAACAGAAGGAAAAAACTGTTGCAGAAAAGGGTAAATTCCCAAGACTAATAAAACTCCCTTGTTAGCCTCAGCAAAAAACTGAGATCCATCATCAAATCCTCTAAAGCTAGCTACGAAAACAAAATTGCTGCAGATTCTAAAGACAACCACAAGGCATTCTATAGTTATGTCAAGAATCTACATGGCAATATTCAGATCTGCTCTGAGTTATAGCACAATGGCAATACATATACAGAACCAACTGATATTGCCACCATATTGGCCGACAGGTTCAGTGTGAACTTTACCCCCCTTTCACCCCCTAAAGGGCCTATCACCATACCGTAGGAATGCCAAGTCCCTATTATCACAGCTACACAGGTAAAAAACGCACTGTCCAAAGCCAAGAATACAGCTTCCATGGGACCTGATAATATCCCTGGCTGTGTTCTACATGAATTACAAAGTGAACTGGCACCACACCTGAGTACCCTGCTCAATCAGTACCTCATTTCAGGCTTTGTTCCTACCGAAAGGGGCACTGCTATGGTCAACCCACTCCACAATAGAGGAGCGACTACAGACCTTGGGAACTACCGCCCCATTAGTCTGATGAGTTTGATATGTAAGGCTATGGAGCACATCATCATGGACCTTATAAATAAGGACATAGGGAATCTCCAAACTCTGGACCCCATGCAGTTTGAGTTTGTGAAAGGTAGATCATGCCTGCTCAACTTGATATACTTCTTCAAGTCTGTCAACAGAGCTGTGGATGAGGGCAAGGTAGTTCACACCACCTACCTATATCTTGCCAAGGCCTTTGACACCATCCCTCGCTCAGAAATCATAGATAGACTCACTAAACTAGGAATAAGCCCCTATGTCATAAGATGAGTTGCCCACTGGCTCACTGACAGAATCCGCACTGTGAAAGTAGCGGACTCAAAATCTGACTACCAACCAGTTACAAGTGGTGTCCCACAGGGATCGGTCCTAGGTCCTCTCCTGTTTGGCATCTACTTCTCTGAAGTTCAAGCCAACACAAAGGGACTCTCCCTGACCAAGTTCACAGATGATTGCAAACTGGGAGCCATTATTGATTCTCCACCTGATGTAGACATTCTACAAAAAGGCCTCACTGACACCAGTGACTGGTGCCAGAACCTTGGCCTTAAGCTGAATGCCAAAAAGTGCATTGTCATCCCCTTTGGGAAAAATTCAGTGCCCATGAACTACCACATAGGCAGTAGTCCACTAAATACCGAAGGTGTGAGAAGAGGCCTGGGGACACAGGTTGACAGCAACCTCTCCTTTGATAACCACATTGTCACTGTAGTCAGAAAGTCCTTCTATGTGGCACATCTCATTACAAAAGGTTTCTCATCCAGGAAGAAAGATCATAATCCCTCTCTACTCATCCCTCATTAGACCTATTATAGAATACAATGCCCCATTTGGTATGTACCTCATTAGACACCTACAACAATTGGAAAGGCCACAAAAATACCTCACTAAGAGGATCTTAGGCCTTAGACACATGCCCTATATGGACAGACTCAAAAACCTCCAGCTATACTCTGTCTCTTATTGCCTACTTAGAGGCGATCTCTGCTTGACCTACAAAGCCATGTCTGACCCAGAGCTGCTAGATATGCTACACCTAAAGAAATCCCAATCCCTCCATGCCACATGCTCTAGGGACCTAAGTCTCATTACCACAATAAACAGAACATGCTGGAGGGACAGGTTCCTAACCCAGAGACTTCCCATACTCTGGAACAAACTTCCCATTAACGTCAAGCAGAGAACTTAACTTGCCCTCTTTAGGATCTTGATGAGTGGATGGACAATAGGAAGTTCACCCTGGGGATCACTTCAGTGGCCTTGCTTGACAGGGGGACTGGGAACTAACTTTGGGCGGCATGATGCCAGGGAATCTTCTTGGGCTAGGCTTATACAGACTCCAGGCCCATTAGCCTAGTACACACCTATGAACCTATATGTACAAATACAACTTAATGTCTTATAGTGGAAGCATCAGTAACCCATATATATGATGACAGCAATCAGTCTTCTACGACTATCCACAGAGTCCAGATTCTGCATTTTATACTAGTTTACACAAAACTGGAAAAGTTGTCTTTTCTATAATGTCCATGTCTTCCACACACTGTCTGCCTGCTGGTCTACTACCACAGTCACAGGAATAATCCTTTTTATGTTAAAAAGATCTTAGTTTTTTCATATTTACATTAACATATCTTATCAGAATTTTCCTTGTTGTGTCACACCATTTAGTCCTCTAACATCATGCACGTTTTCACTTTTCCTAAAATATTTAAAACATCAGTTAAAAAGAACAAATTTATGTAAAATACAATTAATAAATTATTTACATACTGTTGAAGTTATCTTCAAAATGATCCTTCTGCTTCCTGATATTTATTCCCGTCACAATATCCTTTGGAACTTCATCTGCTTTAAATAGCTGTAATAACTTCTCTGGAGGAATTTTGTATCCTGCATATAAAAATATAAACATAATTACTAATTAGTCTATCACAACTGGACAAGGATCACTTTAGTAGAGGAATGAAGACACAACATTCAAACTCAAAGTGTATATTAACAACAGGATAATGTACAGATGTTTGTCACTACAGACCCTGAACATTACTGCAGATGGTAACAGAACTACATTAGTCATCACAGATGCAATGAGGAAGCAAATGAAAACATCCTTAGATATTACTAATCCTTAACAAGTCAGTGCTAACCATATGGTTGGAAATGACAACATCCTTAGATATTACTAATCCTTAACAAGTCAGTGCTAACCATATGGTTGGAAATGACAACATCCTTAGATATTACTAATACTTAACATGTCAGTGCTAACCATATGGTTGGAAATGACAACATCCTTAGATATAACTAATCCTTAACAAGTCAGTGCTAACCATATGGTTGGAAATGACAAAATCCTTGGATATTACTAATCCTTAACAAGTCAGTGCTAACCATATGGTTGGAAATTAACACAGAAATGCCAAGGGGATTAACAGAAAATACAGTAGAGAAGAAACACACAGCAGAAATATAAAGTTACATCATGCAATTATTAGGAAGAAAATAAAACAGGCAAACAGAAGAAAATGAGTTAGGAGTACAGGGACCATGTAAAAGGATTGAGTGGGGAGAAGCAGTATGAAAAGGAATATTCTAGATATCAGACTGAATATAGGAGTAATATAATTTATCAAATAAGAAGCTGTAACAGAGGGAACAAGTGAGGATAGAGAGAGAGAGAGAGAGGTATACTACTTTGTTACTGTATGGCTGCCCAGAAGGGGGGAGTTTCTATGCAAATAAATATGCAAACCAGCTGATGTAGACAGTGAAAGAACAAAAAGGAAGAGATGGCAGGCCATGAGTGGAATAAGATAAACATGATGACGTGGTTAATTCAGGAAAACATAAGTCAGATAAGTAGCTGCATTAGATAAGCAGTAGGAGGGTGCCTTGTGTTGGGGAAGGGGGTTGTGGGTGCAAAATGTCAATGCTATGCTAAACAAAATTCACACCAAAATATTCCAGGATGTATTACAATGGGAGATATCAATTAGTTAGGTAAAACCACATGAACATGATTGACAGAGGTAAAGTTCCAGACTAGTTTCTTGTACTATGTCACTGCTGGTTGATTACATATATCGTGGTCAATTGAGTAGATAGTTCTATTGTTGTTTTTTTTTTTTCTTCTTTTAGGAAAGAAAAGTGACTCACTGAAGTATGTTTTTGTGGGTCTATATTAGATCACCGAATGCTTAAAAAAGCAAACGGTGACTGATCGAACTTATGCAAGCGAAAGCTTAAAATATCGAAGCAACAGAAACCCGAATTGTTTCCCAGGGAAAAAAGTTGGTTGTCTGTTTCTGTTGCTTCGGTATTTTCAGTGCTGTGGTGGAAAGTTACGGGTCAGGTTCAGGTAAGTGTGCGATTGTGTGGATGTGAGTGTTAGGGAGGGTTAGGTGGGTTAGGGTTAAGCCGCGGATTAGGTATGTGTGCGATTATGTGGACGTGAGGGTTAGGGCGGGTTAGGTGAATTAGGGTTAGGAAGCAGGTGAGGTGAGTGTGCGATAGTGACGGACCTTAGGGTTAAGGTTTGGGTTAAGGTAAGTGGATAGTTAGTGGTGTGTGTATAGTTTAGTGTAGGGTTAGGTGTCAGATTTTAGGTGTATGTGCGTGGATTTCTGTTTGTTTGGTGTGCTTGTGTTGTGGGTATGTGTTTTGGAACAGCAATTTTTTCCCTAGGAAAAAAAATCACTGTTCTGACAGTTCGAGATTGTAAGCTTCTGCTTACATAGGATCGATTAATCACAGTTTGCTTTTTTAAGCATTCAGTGATCTAATATAGCCCCTGTTTTTGCAGTTTAAACTGAGGGATCTGAGATGGGGCTAAGTGCTTAAGGTACAGAGGGGTGAAGAGCTGTAAAACCAACCAACTACTGAGGACAAAATTGAAATAAAGAATAAAGTAAACAAAGTAAAAAGTCTAGCTTAAGATGATACTGATTGCTGGTCACAATACTTCGTGAATAGCAGAATGTAACTATTCCTTTTATTCAAAGGGGAAACACACCCACAGACTCAAAATACATGTTTATTTCATAATGACTTGTTGTTTCCTACATTTTAACACCACTCTGGTACTATTTACAGGTTTTTAAATATTTTTATACACAATTTTTGAGTCTGACCACATGGGGTCTGGAATCACGAAGTAATTCTGATTGTTCAGTCTGCCTCTAGGTATCCCACAAAGCAGTGCTTGTCTGTAAAATATTACATCACACAGACCAGTTTCTTTCTAAAGCTGTCACTGCATTGATTTTACATGCATACACTGCTGTCTTTCAGTCAGTTTTATGTAACATTTCATACCATTCAATGACTACGTAGAACACAAGCAGTGCAAATGCCACAGAATAGACTTTCAAAGCACTTTTTACTGCTGCTTCTTTTTTTGAATGGCTAAACTGCAGTCTTCTGTGAAGCCTGAATTGTACTTCTTTGACTCATCCCCATCCCCTTTCACACCTAACTTCCTTAGCTGTCAAACTGCTAAGGGTAATTTGAGTTGTTACCAGCTGTGATTGACAGCTCACAGCAGGAGACTTGACTCATGTACCGTTTCCTTATTCTAGTCTTTACTTTCTGTATGGATAGGAGAAGGACCAGGGAACTGTGACATTACAGCATGAGTAAGGGTTACCACCTGTCCCACTTTGTGAGGGACAGTCCCTCTTTAGGCAGTTGTGCCCTGCGAAAAAATCAAAATATAGCAAATGTCCTGAGATTTCAGGACAAAAATATTTCCTAAGTTTTCTTTAATAGTTGCATAAAACAGTTATTTTATATATGAAATTTATATATGTTATGTGAAGTAGCGCATTACAGCAAGAGTTAGGGTTACCACCTGTCCCACTTTGTGAGGGACAGTCCCTCTTTAGGCAGTTGTGTCCTGCAAAAAAAAATCAAAATATAGCAAATGTCCTGAGATTTCAAGACAAAAATATTTCCTATGTTTTCTTTAATAGTTGCATAAAACAGTTATTTTATGTATGAAACTTCTATATGTTATGTGAAGTAGCATAAACAATTCAAATGTTACTAGAATAAGCTTTTATTTGTGCAAAAAAGTAAAGTTCTGTAGTATGCACGGCTGTAGGTATGTTTTGTCCTGGAAAATCTCACATTTCTGCAGAACATGTCCCACTTTGGGCATTTGAAAAGGTGGCAACCCTAGCATGAGTTGGTTTTAAGATGTTTGTGGTGACGTCAGTTTGGGGAGGGAAATGGCCAGAAAACTACCTACATTCAGAGGCCTTGATGACATCTGTGAATTGGAGACAGCAGCAAACGTTTCTAGGGCGAGATAACATTTTTGAAAGTGAAACGACCACAGTATAGTAAGGTACTGTTCTAGTGGAGAGAAACAGTCAATTTAAAATATTTTAAATGCTGTATTGTTGTTTATTCATAGCAGGGACAGTAAATAGGGAGAAAAAGGACAGAGATGTTGAGCATTTAATAACAGAATCTCATTGTTGTCCTTTAATTACATTAGAACATTGTTGATCCTGTCCTTGACAAACTGAAAAAAAAATCAAGCCATGCAGACACAATGAAAATAAGTATATCATTTTCAAGGTTAATATTATATATCTGTATTTTAAAAATGCAGTTATATTACTCTAGTCTACATGCAATATTTTGTATTTTTAATTAATTCATTAATGCCTACCAGCAGTTAATTAGATACCACATTCCTGGTTGCCAACAAGCAAGACAGCTACTGCCTTGTGCTGAGAGCAAAAAGGAAAATTAAATGTGGGAATGTCTTTCATCTGAACATGCAAATCATAATTTTGAATTCCTTACTCAGTTGAAGTCAGTTTCTCTGCTTTAATGTGCTTAACTGTGGAACTGAATACTGCAAATTCAGTACAGCAGCTAATTTGTAGTACAGCAGAAGTGATGCGTACAGCCTGCTTTTCCAGCAATGTTACTTTAAATATGACAAGGCGGCCTGTGCAACTAGCACTGCAGGTATTATTAACAGTATGATTAGCACAGCTGATGTTAATGAATAACTTTGCCCAAACTATAGCAGTTCTGCAGATTTTCTGGAAATAGTTCAAAATAGATCCCCAGGTATTCTAATGCTACTTAGTCTTACCATTCACACCTTCCTAATATCCCCACCTTATGCTGTAACTTTAGGAGGGTCATACAAGCCAATCCCAGAGTAAATACTGAATCTCACTGCTTAACTAATAGAGAAAGTTTGGGGGGTACTGGGTTCTAAACCTAATTCTCCACCTTGTTTTATTTATCTATTAGTGAATGTTTAGGTCTGTGTTTTTTAGCAATGGTGAAGATACTGGACTTGCACAGAAACAGCAGGTCTAGGACAACATGGAGTCTAACAATGTGGCAAGTGAAACAGAACTCCCCTTAAAAGTTTATAACATACTGAATAAAAGGAATGAACTTGCAGCCTCTCTTGATAGCTTATGGACTTCAGGCCTCTGATCTCTTTTGCTAGGAACCTTTCAGATATTTCACCTGATATATTCAGTGAGATACATTCTGAATGAGGCATTGTATTCAGTAATTAGTCTGACTAATGCCACATACAATTCGGTGTTTTCCACTTTAGACCTTAAAGATATTCCACTAGTAATTAGCTGTACTAAACAGAAAGAATTCCTGACAACCGTTATCATATTATGGTCAAATGAGAGAGAATTATCCAACTAAGTGTGTAGGCCCTGACTATATTTTTATTTTGTAGTGGCATGTTGTCTATACAATATGATGAAGGACAAAAGTGAGGATATTACACTTTTTATCATCTAGTTTACACCCATTTTTAGAACACCATGAATTTACTAGGGAGAGGTCAATACTAGGGGGTCACTTGACAAGAACCCAGTCTGCTGTCATTTGCAAACTTTGTGAACCAGAGGTCTTGGCTCTCTCTCTCTCTCTTGCCTTGAGCCACACCTGGTCACTTTCATTCTTTCTGCTGAGGCACCTGCTGCCCACATTGTGTGGGTTCTGTTTTTCACCAGTTTGTTATCCATCTTACCACATATGGAATTATTTTTGAAGTTTTGGTACTTACGTATTATCGCAACCAGATTTTTGTGGTTGCGGTAATACATTTGTTTGCCTAAAAACGGATAGTGGGAGTTGTGTTAAGGTGGAATTTGATGTTTTCAATGTGTATGACTTAGTTTGTCCTTACATTTGGTAAGGTAAATCAACGTGGAGAAGGAGAAGTGAAACTACGTACTGTAAAGTTGGTCACACTGCTGCCGTGCAGCAGAAAATGAAAGATGGACACCTGGGAAATGTTTGGTTGAACTTCTTCTGTTCTGCAACATGGATTACTTATAAGTGTACAATACTTTCTTCAGAGAATAAGACGCAGAGACCTGCAAATCTTTTTTGGTAAATTGTTGGATTTATTGTTGCAAACTGTTGAGTAGAACTGAAGTTAAGGAAAATAATTAAGCGAATATGTATGTGCATACTTTATAAAGTACTTGTACAAAGATGCTGTTCTGTTAAGTGGCAGTCCGATAATAATTTCTTTGGAGTCGTTGACAATAATGGTTTATTTTTTGGATTCAGATGGTGTTATCCTTGTGGATACTACTTATTGTTGTTGGACTGTTTAGTGGATGTTTTATGGCAGCATACTTGTGGATTGTTCAGTCGCTGGTTTACTGTTTGGAACGTGCCTAACACATAACAGGACTTGAAAATGTAGCATGAGTGACATAATTTTGGGAACGGCTTCAAACAAATCTTCATTTTTCAACTATTACACTGCTATTCCTACCTAAACAAAGTTTTTTTTTAAAGGTAACATTGCTTGTGTGATTCTGCATACATTTCTGGATTAAATTACCCACAGCAAAGAAAGAGGTATTATCGCAAAAATCTGGCTGCGATAATACGCAAGTACCGAAGTATTTAGCTCCTGTATGATACCAGCATGGAAAATGGCATCAAAGGCCTTGGCCAGATCAAGATATGTCACGTGTGCTACACAGTCTCTGTCTACAGCCTTAGTGACCATTTTGAAGATTACCAGATTGAAAAGACAAGAATTATCCTTCACATAGCCAAACTGTTGGATAAACTCTAAGGTTCTTGATATCACTACTAGAGAAGATGAAATTAAAACAGCAAATGTTCTGAATCACAGACTTCAAGAAGACTTTTATTATAGAAGATGAAAAATACTGCAAACATTTCAAGCCCTAGGCACCACTGTAGTTATGTAAATATTTGTAATGTTTAACTTTCATTTTTAAACAAAAATGATTATACGTGTTCAATTAATTTGACGTTTAATTTAGAAATGAATTTGCTCTTTTATGATTAATACTGTCTGGCAATAAAGAACAACCAATAAAATATTTAAAAAGTCCTGATATAATAATTTATGAGCTCAATTATAATCCATACTGTGGTTTTGCAGGATAAGTCTTCTAGGTCTGATAGGTTTGTAATTGCCCATGTCAGTTATAAGGTCACCCTTACTGAGTGGCATCACCACTGCAGTTCACTGCTCATCAGGGGAAAACAGTAGCTAAACTTAGGCTAAACAGCTATAGAAGAATGTATCTGCAAGGGCATGTTTACCACCATTAAGCAAACCGAGAATTCTGTCAGGTGCCATGGACGAAGTATTTTGTCCTTGTTTAGCATTTTCAGTAAACTATATTTTGAGATAAACTGAGACAATCAAGGATTTAGATATATCAGGGCTATGAATTAAAGTCAACATTACATTTGTTTGCAGGATAATTGGCAGTGCCTACTGGGTCAGAGTAGGAGGCATCATTATGAATAAGTTCAGACCAATCTAAGGTATTCCTTCTTAGTTTTTTAACACAGCTAAAGTATTTATAATAATCTTTGATGCTAAAGTATTTATAATAATCTTTGACTAGAGATGACAACCTAAGTTCATGGCCTAATTTAGTAGGCCTGATTATATTTAGTATTTTTTGCACCTACTGAATAATTTAACTCATTCCATCCAGTAGAGCTCTTTTGTTTGTGTAACTTTAACTCCCAGTGGGTGTGGTTTCAGCCTTAAAAAATGAAGTTATCACCTTACAGTTCTAACAAATGCTCATTAACAGAGTTCAAATATCAAAACAATTGCGTTTGCCATCATGTATGCTTCAAGATAAAATATTCTGATACCATGTATGTAACATGGTTTTGGAATTATTAACGCAAATATGAACAGGCAATATCTGATGCCTAGAAGAGCAGTAGGAGGTAACTGCAGAAACATCTGGAGATGTCACTCGGCTGTAATGAGTTAAGGAGCCTTTCCTTTGTTGTATAAATTTATGGTGGTGGACAACCAGGCTTGTTTGTTTTTGAATTTTCCCTTGACACTTGAGTCTGGTAGGGCCTGCTAGCTTAAAGGATTTTTGTAAATTTGTACATTTTTGTAAATGGATGTAGAATTTTCTACTGAGGCTATGCTGTATTAAGCTCAGTGGAAGAGCAGTCACAAGTGAATTTCAATATTTTGTCACACAGTAACTTAAGGTTGTTGTGATTGTGGTCATGTCTTTATCTTCAGTAGTGTTTGCAGTAGGGACAATTAGGATGTTAAAGGTGGTCACAAATTAGTTGTCAGACTTCAGTGGATGACCAAGAAGCAGTCATTTTGCAAGTATCAGGTAATGACTACTGTGTTTTCTACAAGGTTTATTTACCAACTGCTTAACAAAATTCTTGTTTATTAAGTCTAGGAGTTTTTGAATACATCCTCCATTGGAGGTATAGGTGTCCCAGTTTACTGAAGGGTAGCTGAAGGCACTCAGAGTAATGAAGTATGTTTTAACAGGGACATCATTTAAAATACTAAGGAATATTACATGGTGACTGTGACACAAATAAGACGTGTTTGCATTAAGCTTTTAGATGCTAATTATTCCTATCCAGAGTGATTGGTAGTTCAACGAGTTTAGTTTGTGGATCCTTAGGGATCTGCCTGCAGGCAATAATATCATCATCATCATCCTCTGTTTCTCCATTTTCAACAATGGGATGAGTGTCATGTCAACTGTCACCATCTCTCTCTCTCAATTCACTGCCACTTTCTTTGACAGTCATACATGGTTATCACAGGTTGTTTCTCACAAAGTAAATCTATCTCTTTGCTGCACATCCCAGTTTCATCTTCCCTTCATCTCTATCTCCCCAATCTTCTTCACCAAACTGTCTTTAATTGGAGCTACTCTGACGTCTGCTCTGATGTCAACATTTTTCATCTGTCCCACAGTATGCATCCTACCACTTGTTTCAGGCACTTCATGTCCATTACCTCTAGCTTCAACTGCTTTACCTTCACTGCCCAGGTTTCTGTACCATATGGTAGTACTGGTTGTACTACTGTTTGGTACACCTAACTTTTCAACTTTTGTGTCATTCTTCTGTCATACACTATGCATGGCACTCTAAGCCAGATGGTTGCAGCTCCTCTGATTCTAGATTTGACCTCTTCATTCTGGCTTCTGTTTTCATAACTGCTCACTTCTGTCTCAGTTTTCATCATCTTAAAATTTCTCCATTTGTTGCCATGAAAATGGCCTTGTCTGTACTCAGTTTCATCTGATGTGTCTTCAGTTTTGCATTCCTTTCCTCTATCATTTGCTGAAGGTCTTGTTCACAGTCTGCCTGTAATGCAACACCATATGCATACATAAACTTTTTTGATCTGTCCCCTCCAAACTATCCATTAATGTAATTATGAGCAATACGAACAGCAGTTCAAGCTGATCCCTTATGCACACCCACTGCTACAGGGAAACCCTGAATCTAAACATTTAGTACTTGTGTCATAGACTGGTTGTACATGGTCTGCATTAATTGTATTTCTGTGACTTCAAACTATCTCAGGATTGTGCAAATTCACTTTACTGTGATGTTGTCAAATGCTTTCTCCAAGTTTAGGACTGCCCAGTAGGACTATTTTCTTATCTCTAGCTTCCTCTGCAAAATCTGTCTCACTGCAGACATAGGTTTAGTTGTGCTGTAAGTGTTAATCTCCCATCTTACTATACAGTACTCTGAGTATTAGTTTATCAGTCAACCTGTTTAGCACTTTCATGCAGTGTGACAGGGGGGTTTGATACCTCTATACTGCCCACAGTTCTGAATATCCCCTTTGTTTTTGTACACTGGCAATAAATGCTTATTCACCAGTCATCTGGGATACACTTTTCTCTCCATACTGCTATGAGTACCCTCCGGAGTCATGTCTCCCCTTTCTCAGCCAACATCTTGATCATATCTGCAGTGACCTCATCTAGGCCTGATGTTTTCCCTTAGTGCTGTTCTTACTCCTACATTTAGGGTGGGCTCTTCTTCCTCTTTCATCATAGACTTTGTATGAGGCATGCGGCAATGCGACCTTTGCTGTGTTTTCTTAATTCTGAAACTGCAAGTACTCCTCATCTGCCTTTGATGTCCTGGGGACTAGTCAGCAGGTTGCTGTTGACATGTTGACATTCCTTATGAATAATGACTTATGTCAACATATCAGATACTTAATAGGGCAAAGTAAACAACTAAAGATGGTAAAATATCAAGTGAAGCCAATGTGCTGGACATAAAGTAAATGTTAAAATCATAAGATCTTGGTAATAAAATGTCAACTAAGGAAATCATATAGAAGTTTCCCAGCACACAGGCTTCCAATCAATCAGTCAGAACACAGACTGGGTATATGCATTTATGAACAATAAGTTGAATGTTCCTAACCTTTCTTTTTTTTTTTTCAAAAAGAGTTTTTATTTATTTTGCCATAGAGATATACATCACAAAATACATGTGGATTAAATATGAACGGTAATATAGAACAGAACAAACAAACAAAAAAAAGATAACTCGTTATATACAATATATACACTTATGCTGTTTAGAAACAGTAAAATATGACTCAATTAAAAGAGTAGTCTAAATGACAAGAGACAAGTACTATAACTGCACACACAATACTGACATTTGATTAACATTAATAAAGCATGTAAAAAGAAAACGATTGATACTTAATTTGATTTGAACCATCATTACTTGTGGTAGAGATAGAGGGGGGAAACCGCAATTAGATAAGGATAAAGGTGAGTAGAGTTTGGCGATCATAAAGTGGTTTGGGTTATATGAGCTCACTATCAGTCAAAAGCTCAAAAATGATGTTCCAGAATTTATGGTAATAGGCCTGTTTGTGTAAATTAGTAATTAAAAGCTTCTGTGAGGCAATATATTTAACGGCCAGTTCCTTGAACCCTCCCCATGAGAATTTAGAATGATCTATCCAATGTTTGCTAATGTAAAATTTTACAAGTAGACAAGAGTGTTGTTGGGATATGCAATTTAGATATCTTGAGGTTAGTGATATGGAGCAATGCCATTTCCCGTGAGAGGGTTGATTTATGATAACCCATTTTGTCAAGTCTCACCTTGAGAGAGCACCAAATACTGTGGGACTATCTGCAAAACCATAACATATGTAGGATATCAGCATGTGGGTAGTGACAACAGGGGCATGAAGACGAAACATTCGGGTTAAATTTGTTTAAATGCACCAGAGCGAAGTATAAATTGTTGTTGATCACAAATTGTGTATAGGTGAGTTTTTTAAATGGGGAAAACTTAATTGTGGATTTAATAGCTGTTAATTTCTGTTCTACTAGTATGTTAGATTCCTGTTAATCCCAATATTCTGCGTAAGTAATTTTTTCCTGACAAAGGATTGAGATTATAAGTTTGTAAGATGTAGACAGCATATTTTTCTTGATGGCTAAACTATGCAACAGTTTTTCAACCAGGATGCAGTCAGAGTCCATAGTATGAATATGAGGTAGGGATGCAATAATTTCCCTTATCTGCCTCAAGATTATGAGATATATTTTTAGATAAATTTAAGAAAGATAGCAGTTCTGTAAGTGATAGGTGTCTATGTTTATGAATATCCCATAGTGTATATTCTTTTATCAGGGGGTAGTCTTATCAGGTTAATCATACTGCCATTCAATTTAAGATTCAGGTTAAGGTGGATAGGCTAGAAGAGGAGAAGAGCATTCGCCAGATTCAGGGATTTAAATAACTCTTGGAAGGTTTTAATTGAAACCTTTAGGATATTGTGCAATTTCAGATTCTTAAGAATTGATAGGTCTAAAAAAGGGAGAGCTTTGGGATTAAATTTGCTATTTAGGGTGTGACTATACCACATTTTACCCATAAAGGTGTCCATGATACAGAGTTTGGATGAAAGCTGGCTATTGTAATTATTCTGTTAGCGTGCATAACCCTATAACAGAGATGCAGATCAGGCATTGCAAGGCCTCCCCTAGCTTTCGGAAGGGTGAGTCTTTGATACGACACCCTGACAGATTTGGGGTGCCATATAAACCGCAAAGGCTTCATGAATTATCGTAATAACAGCTTTGGGAATGGAGGAGAGGGAGGCATAAAGATGAGAGAGAAGCTTGGGGATGGGGAGGATGTTCATTTTAATGATATGTTTTTGCTAAAATAGGGAGTTTCATCTGTTGCCATCTAGACATATCTTGTGAGAGCATTACCCATACTTTAGTTATGTTGGACTGTAGTACTGAAGAAGAGGAATGGTCATAACAGACCCCTTGATATTTAAAGGAGTCTACTATATGAAAAGGTGAATCTGGAAGGAAGAACTGCCTATGAGCTAAGGGGTTGAGTGGGAAAATGTAAGATTTATTTTGGTTGATCTTGTAGTCCGAGATATAAGCAAAGGTGTTTAAGGAGGAAACTAATTTCTTGTTATCTGACAAGGGAGGCTCAAAATATTGGTTTAGGTCATCTGTGAATGCCATCAAGCTAGTTCTGGTATTGAAAACTTTAGGGATTGAATGATATGTTTTTTGTGATATGAATAAGAAAAATGGTTCAAGATACAGGTTAAAAAGAAGAGGGGAGAGAGGGCAATCTTGTCTAGTGTCGTTTGTGATTTTGATCGGTTGAGAATACTGTTAATGTATAGGCGGGTATAAGAACTATTATACAAAGTTTTAATGATCTTGGTGAATTCGGGAAGTATGTCGAAGTAAGACAGCACAGTGAACAGAAAGTTCCAGTTGACCCTATCAAATGCTTTGCAAGCATCCAGTACCAAAGCATACCTTGGGTTGCTATCTTTCTTGGTAAGATTAATCATGGTTTCCAATGTAAGAGTATTGCCCCAGGTATGTCTGTTGGACATGAAACCTGATTGTTCTGCTGAAACAAGGGAATGGATTACCTTTTTAAGTCTTTCGGCAAGAATGACTGATAAGATGTTTATATCCACATTCATTAGAGAGATTGGCCTACAATTATTAAGATATGATTTGTCCCGTCTGTTTTTGGGGATTAGTATGGTCTTAGAGTGGTTGATATAAAGGTCCACAATGCCATTAATGGATATGCAATTATAAAAATTGAGTGGGATGGAGGCTGGGTTGTCTTTAAAAGTTTTATAGAAATCTGGAGAATACCCATCTGGCCCTGGAGATTTTCCAGGTTTGAGGTTAGCAATGGCCCTTAAGACTTCTTGAATCGTTAAAGGAGCCGAGAGGATTGTTTGCTGATTCTCAGATAATTTTGGGAATGTGATGTTATTCAGATACTTTCTCATCTCTGTAATTGGAGTTTGAAAATGGCTACTAGCATAAATCTCAGAGTAGACTTGGTGAAATAAATGAATGATTTGAGTATTTGACTTATATAGTGTATCTTGATGGCAGATGAGGGCTATACTGGATGGTTTGTGTTTGTTTTCAGTAAGCCTAGCTAAAGCTTTAGAAGGAGATTGAATCGAATCAGAATATTCTGTTATGAATCTAAGTTCCTGTAAGGAGTAGTTAGATTGATGGAGGTCAAATAAGTCTCTCTCTTTGTTTATCATTTCATTTTCCGTGGCTAAGCTATGATTCAATTGAAGTTTATAGCCCAGATTATTAATGTCAGATATTAAACGGTTCTCCTCTTCCTTCCTCTTTTTTTAAAGAAGGTGGATTTTTGAATAAGAATACCCCTCATTACCATTTTACATGCAGCCCAATGGACATCATAGGGGATATCTAAGTTACGAAGTTTAGAGTTCAACTCACTAAGAATGTTAGCGATCTCTACAGAAACTGCACGGTCATGAAGGATATTACTGTTAAGAGAGCAGTTAGAGCTTTTGTTTCTTAGAGATGCGTTAAGAGTAAACTTTATTGTTAAAGCAATCCTTGAATGGTCTGAAAAGAATCTGGGCTCAGTAGAGAATTTTAAATGCCACTTAGTTAAAGAACGAGAAATTAAAAAGAAATCTATGCATGACCATGAATTATGACATTTCGAAAAGTAAGTGTAGCTGATGTTTTTCAGGGCATGTTTCTCAAATGATACTGGATCTAACATATCAAAATCAGAGGTGAAATCCATTAGTGCTAGGGAGGCTTGTGTATTGTAAGATTTGGATTTATTAGAGCGGTCAGTGTTAGGGTTAATTACTGCATTCCAATCTCTCCCGATAATATAAAGGTGATTGGGGAAATTTAACAGCATGTTATAGATTTTTAAAATGAATTCCTGCTGTCCTGAACAAAGTCCATAAAGGTTTATGAATAAAATTGGTTTAGCAAAAAGGGGAGATTAGCATGTGAAATAGCACCATCTACCTTCCTGATCAGTACCCTTGTCGATAATAGACAGTTTAAATGAATTTTTGATAATAATAGCGACCCCCCCTGGAATTGCAACTGGATCCAGATGAAATAATGTTCTTTATCCATCTCCTGTTCCTTTCCTTCTCCCAGTCTACATCTAGCATGTGTGATTCCTGAATGTAACAAATATCCATTGAAGATTTAAGCAATAAGTGCATTAAGATTCCTTTTCTTTCTATCCTGGAGCCCTCTAACATTCCAGGATATTATATCCCACACGTCATTCATGGCTAGGAGAATTTACTGTTAGAAAAGTAGATTTTGTAGAGTGAGTGGGAGGCGAAGTAATGTGTGACTTAAGATCAATTCGTGAATAGGTGAGTGTGTGACATCTAAAAAGAAAACAGCACATAACTCTCTCAAATCTACCCTAGTGCCTGCCCACCTAACCCCTATATATTTGAGAGATAATAAAAGAAACAAAACAGTAAAACGTATCTTAAAAGTGAGAACAAAGTTAAAAAGAATGGTATAACTATATTTGCAAAATATGTACAGAGCTAAACTCATTCCAAAAGTCGCCATCTGGAACCCTACTTAGCTTATCCAGCAAGCTCTTAAACGAGAATACGGACAGTTTTGGAAAATATTCTAACACTTAAACATCAACTTCTACTGTGTTGTGTATATAGCTCAAAGGGAAACAAACAGGCAAATATCAGGATACATGAGCTGTACTAATCCAAAAAAAAAAGAAAAATGGGTGACTATGGAGTCAGGTAGAACAATCTTCTATCAGAGTTAATATTAACCAAAACAAGAGGTAACAGCTGACAACTGCTCCATTAAGACAAAGCACTAAACTCAACAGTGAGCACAGGACAGCAATAAACTAGGTAGCTTCATAATCCAAAAAGTATATAAGCTAGAATATATAGAAAACAGAACACATGATTTCCAACAGTTAATAAAGCTAATAAAATTCAAAAACTACATAGGATATAAACCTTGGCGAGCATCATAAATCATAACATAACTCGCAGGGTAGCATTAAAATGCTAGTTAACGGACACTGTTCCCGAGTGGGAATTAACAGGTGAACAGTTGCTGATTGCGAAATATAAACATAGAAATGAAGAATGGCCATTCTTCTCACTCAAATCATTTTATAGCCAGAGTGATTGTGAGGTATGAGAATGGACAAAAAGCAGTGCATGAAACAACTTTTCTTATTTGTAAAAAAACAGGTTACAATGGTAGAGAATACTCATATACAAGTTTCTCCAGTAGAAACGGAGCATTCGCATACAGAGCACTGATAGAGTCACTGATCGGACGTCCGCCTGGAAACAAAAGATTAGCACAACTTTTCCTAGCCGTTCAATGACAGCAGTGAATAGCAACATTATTCTTAATAAATCTATTTATATAGAAGTTGTATGGCAAACGGATCAGAAACGGAGATTCTGGATTGGGCTAGCCATGCAAAAAACTTGAATCAGCTACTGAACTTTGAGGTAATTTCTAGGTTGATACATCCGGAGTTTCCCCAAAGCATTTCATGAAAGTGGCGCTGGCTTCTTCTGGTGAAGACATTGTGAACTTTGTGCCACTGTGGAAGAAGGATAAAGTGTTCAGAAACTTCATCTGCAATCTGATATTGCATTTAATGAGGTTAGTACAGTAAGGAGAGAGTTTATGGCGTTTTTCTTTTATTTCATAAGGAAGATCCTGTGAAATAGATATAGGAAAGGTGTTCCAAGTGAAGTGATTAATTTTTTTGTATACAGCCAGGATGGCTAGTAAGGTTCTTTTGGTTGTACCAGCAAGGAAAAGATTAACTTAAGAGTTGGGTTTAATTGATTTTGATCATATCTTTCTGGTAGACCTCTAATAATCAGATTATTCCATTGGCTCCTAGCTTCCAAATCCAGAATTTTCATCTGCATGTCAGTTAAAGCCTTGTCCCTGGTTCTTAGTTCTAGTTTTAGGTGTTCTATCTCCGTCTCATTAGATTTGGATCTTCCTTCCACCAGGTCTAATCTTTCTGCAATCTGTTTAATTGTACCACCGAAATTGTTGAGTTGATCCGAAAATCCTTGACTAGCAGACTGTAACAGTAAAAGCGCTCTTTAGATCATCCATTTGAATGGAGATTACGGCCTTCTGTTTCATGCCTTCCTTCACTAGTTCTTGCTGAAGTTTAGATGTTTTCTGCCTCTTTGAAGCTGCATCTTTTTCTGGGGATGTTATCGCTGATCGTTTGGTTTTTGATGTTTGGGTTCCATACCTTCTATTTCTTTAGGCATTATTGTCAGTACTGAGTTGCTTCCTTATTTACCCTGCGGTTGCTGTCTGTTGCAGAGGTGCTGAAGTCTTCAGGCCTCTATGGAGGTTCGTATTGGTAAGAGTTAGATGAGAAAAGAAAAAAAAACAGCGTTTTATCTTTTTAAATTTGTAGTCCTTAGATAGAGATGGTATGAAGGAAGGTTAAATGCAGACTCTTGCCTTATGTGGAGGCTTTATTTGTCGCAGTTTACTGGCAAATATAGGATTTTCCAAAAGTTTGAGTAAGAGCTACATGGAGAGGGTGCTGCTCAAACGACCACCATATTGGAATCTTGAAAACTGCTACATTTCTACCTTAACCCCTTAAAGGTAAACTCCACCCTCACTGTACATAACGTTATACCAATGTTGTTATTTCTTCTTGTATTATTACTTGGGAATTGATTTATGCTTAGGAACCCTTCAGCAAGTTTATTTTTCTCTAGTTATACCTGTTGCACCTCCACAGATCATGAAGGTCCCATCACCCCCCATTAAATTGTGCATTGTTTCGGAAAGGAACTTCCCTCAACCCGAAAGACCCTAGGCTAGACATCATAGCTTGTCTAATTTTCACTGTTAGCCATGTTAGCCAACGCCCACAAATTTTGCACCTTGAAAGTTTTCGGAGGATACAGAAAGAGAGTTTGCAATTCCGCAGGGCTGTACACAAGCATCACATACAGAACCGTACATGATTCATAACCATGACCAAACATAAAATAATTATACATTTTTTTAACCTCATTTACTTTTAACAACAGCTGCTACATATGACAGGACTTTTAAGTATTATACTTTGAAGTACTAGCTGTTTCTGTAGTATTACTTTTAAGTATTATACTTCTGAAGTACTAGCACTTTCTGTAGTATTACTTTGAGGTATCCTTCAAACTAGCAGAAAGAGGAAAGGGGAGAGGCAGCCCAAGACAATACCTTCCTTGTTCACATTTATGTCCAGTCCTATTACATTTCAAACTATTTGTTCTTACAGTTTGGATAAATAGCTTCCACCATTAGTCAAACACAATTCAGAAAAAGTGACTTAATTATTCTTCTCTTTCTTGGTCATGAACTCTTTCATCATAGAGTCCTTGTAAACTCTGACAGCTTCTCAGGCTGAAACCTTTTGAAAGTTCTGCATGCCCAACAACTCCACTCAAGGATTCGTTTCCCATCCTGAGACTTCCTAACAATACAGCTCTAGCTTCTAATTTGTTACATTTCTTAATGAAATGCACAGCTAACAAGATATACAACTCTACCTGCTTCTAAAATATCCCTTCTTTGTTTTAACAGAATAAGAACAAATAAATAGCTTGCATCTAACTTATAACTATCATAGTCCTATTACCATTCATTTGGCTGGCAGTATTGCATTTCTGTTCTGAGCCAGACATTCATTAGCATTTCTCTGCAAATGTTCCTACAATGGACTCCTGCATGAAATCAGACCTTTCAGCAAACCTTTTTAATTACGCCTCCTTCTTTTATGTTTTCTAAACTCTTTCAAGTGGTCCGTATTTCTTCTTATGACCAAGTATTTTGAAATTTACAGGAGAAATTAATTCAGATATTTCTGAAAGCATATAACATATTATTTTCAATACTAATAAATGCTTTTAGAAAAGAAAATTTGCCTAAAAGGAATCCATTGTTTTTCGCTTCATTTTGGATTTTAGCGTCATGTTAGCATAAAGGGGTAAATCCCTAACAATGCCACAGGTGACTGGGGTTCAATTAGTTTCTCAGGTGTTTGAGGAGTGGCAGCAGAAGAAGGAGCATGCGCACCTTGGGGAGGGGGCACACCTGGGTGCTCCTTGCTTTAGATCCTTAGTGGAGGCTGGGGACACATAAGGGGGCATTGTCCTAAGTGGGAATAGACAGACAACATTGGCTGAGTCACCACAGATACAGAACAATATGTTGTACATTCCCATTACATGTCTACCCACTGGACATTTAAAAGGGAGTTACGTCATAAGCAAAAAAAAAAAATCCGCTGTGCACTACCTGAAATTTGTGACTAAAGTTGAATAATGGCCACACTGTCCCCAGCCCAACACAAGCTATAGTAACCTGTGCACACCTCTGAGTTTGGGAAGACAAAGAAATATGGACATTGTCCCCAACCTCTGACACAACCCACAATGACATTCCATGCACAACTCTTAAAAGGTCAGTTTTAAACTAGGTGGTGCTCAAGACAGAGGCCATTATAAACCTGCATCAAAATCCACTTGTGCTACCATGGAGTACGAGTACTGCTATGCCCCCAGAAGCTCTGAAGGTCTGGATGTTCAACAAAGTATTTTATGCCTTACTGCTCTGAAAGATGACAAACTCGGTATATCACAGATCACAAGAGGATCAATTACTGTCATCCAGACACCCGCCCACCCCCAACAAGCAGTTATAGCCAATTCTGTGTACAATTCAGATGAGTGCAACGGAAGACGATAGCCATGTAATGTAGTTCACATAGAAGTATTCCAAGTTCCTTTGCGCATTTTACATTAGTTCTGCAAATCCAAAACAATGAGTAAGCAAAAAAGCTAACTAGCCATTTCCTCTAGAGACCGCCTCAATAATTACAGCTCCTTTTCTGTGCATTTCTCATCTGTCCAGGCAAGTAATCTATCCAATGTCACAAAAATGGTCACTAGTCTGGAAAGCCGATGGGTGACTGTTTAAACTGAGTAAAGAACAAGAGGTCGGTTACTTTCAACAGACAGCTCCAAACCCCACTCAGTTGTTCTAGTCCCTTCTGTGTGCACTTCAGACAACTTAAGATTAAAAATAGCGTTCATGTGTTGTACTTCAGTTTTGTCAACTTCCATGCAGAAAGCAGCCATACAATAAAGTATTCCAAGTTGTTTTACAAAAATTACATTATTTCTGCAAATGCCCATTAGTCTTGTAAAACCAGATAGTGACTCTTTAAACAAAGAAAAACAACAAAATGATCAGTTACTAGCTCCTACCCCTGTCTAGCAAGTATAGATAAAATGACAGCCATGTATTCCATTTCAGGCTTTGTTCAATGGACTACTTTACTATGTGGCTATTGTTTTCACGTTGTTTCACATGAATCACAGTAATCCTGCAAAGCCAGACAGTGACCTTAAACTGAGAAAACAAGGTGGTAAATTTACTTACTAAACAAAGCTGCCACCATCATCCAGCAGTTACAGATAAACACAATAGCAAATTTGTGTGAACGAGTCAAAAACCAAGGTGTTTATGCAGATGCTATACATGGTGGTACACAATGCCATCTCTGAAGACACTGAATCATCAGATCACACACATCATTTCATGCCTTCCATGATAATAACATAGTGAACTGGTCCCACCTTGAAATGACACCAAGCGACAGACTGTGGCCATGTGTCAGCCTTTTCTGCAGCCCTGTGGGATTTTTGTAGTACATATCCCAGTTGATACCGCAGTATGTTTTGCTTTATGTATATTAGCCAGACAGACCTTCCAGTGACCTACTGGGGACACACTAGGGGTATCCCAGGCTTCTGTATTCCATCAGTTTAATACCATGCTTCATGTGTGGTTTTCACACACTCTAGAAGACAGAGCCAAAACCATGTGGGAGTTCTAGGACATAGCCTGTTTTCTTGAGGTACTAGAGGCAATAGACTGAACTCACCTGCTAAAGAGGGAAGGAGGTATGTGAACCACAAAGTGTTTCACTCCCTAAACTCCAGGTGGTTTGAATTGCACTAGGTATCATTTACAATGTATGTGCAGGCTACTCAGGTAGTTATCACAGCTCTCACTTACGGCACACTTGTGACCTGTACCAGAAGTTTCTGGAGGCTGACTTCACTCACCAATATCTTGCTGGGGATGCTGGATATGCACTGGAATCCTGGCTTAATAAGAAGCCTGAAAAAGCAAATTAGAGCAGTAGACAGTGAAATCCTCTAAAGCAAACTTTAAGTTCAAATTGGCTAAATCTACTAGAGACAATCATAAGGCCTTTGTCACATATGCAGAATCTCAAAGGAAGCATCCAGATCTGCTCAGAACTCGTGGTCAAGGACACAACATATACAAATGCTGCAGATATAGCAAACTTGCTGGCTGACGGATTCAGTGGAAATTGTCACCCCTCTATCCCCCCATCAGTAAATGAGGCCATCTCCAGTACCTGCACCCCCTCCCCTTATATCTAGGGAACAGGTCATCACTGCTCTCTCAAAGGCAAAAAATACAGCCTCCGTGGGACCAGATAACATCCCAGGCTGCATACTATATGAACTCAGGCAGGAACTTGCAGCAACATTAGGTACCCTATTCAACCAAAGCCTGAGTACCGGCTTTGTCCCAGATGAGTGGAAGACAGCCACGGTCATCCCTTTGCACAAAGGTGAAGCATCCACCAATCTAGGAAATTATAGACCCATCAGCCTAACTAGCCTGATCTGCAAGGCCACAGACTGGATTATCATGGATCTTATTAACAAGGACACTGGCAGTCTCCAAACACTTGATCTCACACAGTTTGGCTTCATCAAGGGGAGGTCATGTCTGTTAAATTTGGTCAACTTCTTCGAGACAGTCAGCAATGCCATGGATGAGGGGAAGACTGTGCACACCACCTACCTTGACGTGGTCAATGTTTTCAACACTATTCCCCCCTCGGGCATAATAGATAAACTCTCTCAACTAGGCATCAATATGTATGTTACCAGATGGGTAGCAAACTGGCTCACTGACAGAACCCACCTGGTCAAAATAGGGGAAGCCACCTCAAGCAGTAGACCCATAATGAGCAGCGTACCCTAGGGTTCGGTCTTGGGGCCTCTATTATTTGGGATATACTTTTCTGAGGTGCAGGCCAAAACCAGTCAGCTATGGCTGACCAATTCTGCAAATGGCTGCAGGCTGAGTGCTGTAATCAATTCCCCTAGTGATGTGGACATCCTCCAAGAGGGTCTCACCCAAACAAATGACTGGTACCACAAACATGGCCTCAAGCTGAATACCAAAAAATGCATCATCATCCTCTTTGGGGACAGTGAAGTTCCCACAAATGATCACATTAATAACAATGTCCTAAGCACGCAATCAGTTGTGAGGGATTTGGGCACCCAGGTTGACATCAACCTGACTTTTGAACACCATGTTGCTTCCGTTGTATGGAAAGCTTTCTAGATGGCTCACCTCATAAGTAAGGGTATCTCATCCAGAGACAAGGAGGTCATAACATCCCTGTATTCTTCACTTATAAGGCCTATTATTCAGCATGCATCTTGCAAAGCACATGCAGCAGCTTTAGAGACCACAGCAGTTCCTCACCAGGAGAATCCAGGGCCTCAAACATCTACCCTACACAGACAGGCTAAAAACCTTATCCCTCTACTCAATTTCATACAGACTCCTCAGAGGTGACCTCTGTCTGACATACAAGGCAATCTCAGACCCTGCCTTGATGGAACTACTGCATATCTGTAAGTCAAGCTCCACTCGAGTAACCTGCATGCGTGACCTCAACCTGGTCTGTGACATCAACAGGACTTGTTGGCGGGGCAGTTTTGTGTCCCAGAAACTCCTCAATCCATGGAATAGACTCCCTCTTCATGTTAAGCAGAGTACCTCATTATCCCTTTTTAATTGCAACCTGGATAACTGGATGGGAAATGGAGAATACATCTCTGAGATTCCACCTGTGTCCCTGCTGGACAGAGGCAGTGGGCGCTGACTTGTCTAAACATGGGCTAAACTCTTGGCTAGGCTTATAAAGGCCTCAGGGCCAATAGCCTAGTAACTCCCTATGATCCAAAATCCACACAATCAGACAGACCAGGTAAGAGTCATGTACTACCACAATCCAAGAACATCACAGAGCTTACGTTTGGGCTGCTGAAGGCACACTTTTACTGTCTTGATTTGCCCAGTTGTTGCCTTGCAATATGACCCTACCTAGTGCTAAAGTACTGGGGATGCACAAGCCAGTCCATTTCTTCGTGCCGGTCCCAAGCCCAGATAAATGGGGAGGGTTACCTCAGGAAGGGCATCCAGTGTAAAACCTCTGCCAAATAACCTATGCAGACAACAATACAGATTTCCATACCAGATCGGTCGGGCCCCAGATTAACAACAACCGCCACCAGTACTGTTAGCTAGCAGGGTGCTGGCGGAATTTGGGCTACTGTTGGCCGAAGGAGTAGAAAGTACAGTTTTGTACCTACCATAAATGTAGATGTTCAAGTGTACACCCTGCTGCAGTCATCACACTTGGGTTATCCTGTCGCTGCTGTCCTCGCAAGGCCGTCAGGCGGTCCCCGCTGGCGAATTCCAAAGTCTTGGTCCGGCGTTGGTTGCTGTCACTTCTTCCCTGACGTCAGTGCGCCAGGGGTATATATAATACATCCGACGCCATTTTCTTCAGTTTTTCTTGCCCCAGATGTCAGGTGCCCCCAAAAAAGGTGGCCAGTAATTAGTACCAAATTAAGTAATTTTTTTGCACAAACACAAAATACCTCCAGCTATAAGCAAATACATCAGGAAGGCATTGTAGAGATTTAGCCAGTTAGATCAGAGGGGATGGAGGGAGGGTAACCTGGACTGCAGCAGGGTGAACACTCGAACATCTACATTTATGGTAGGTACAAAACTGTACTATGTTCATCGTGTTACCCTGCTGCAGTCATCACACTTGGGTAGAATCCCAAAGCTAAGGATGGGTGGAGGAGTTATAGAGGGTTAGAGGAGGCTAGAAGGCCCTGCAGAACTGCAGTGGTGAAGCCAGCTCTAGTCTTAGAGTAAAGTGGTAAGTGATAGTGTTTGGTAAAGGTGTGTACTGAACTCCAAGTTGCAGCTTCTAAAATCTCCTTGGTTGGAACCCCCCTGAGGAAGGCTGTAGATGTAGCTGTTGCCCTGGTAGAGTGGGGCCTAATGGTAGCAGGAACTGGTTTTCCATGATGGGTATAGCAAAAACGAATGCAATGTCCTATCCATTTGGAAATGGTTTGTTTTGATATAGCCTTCCCTTGTGAAGCTGCAGCATATGATGCAAAGAGCTGGTCAGATTTTCTGAAAGCCTTAGTTTTATCCAAGTAGTAACGAAGTTGCCTGTGAATGTACAAGGAATGCAGGAGTCTTTCTCCTTTGTTCTGTGGATTTGGGAAGAAGGTGGGTAAGTGGATGGTTTGATTTAAAGCCACACTGGAAACCACCTTAGGCATGAAGGAAGGATTAGTTCGTAGAGAAACTCTGTCTTGATGGAAAATGAGGAAAAGTTCCACTGCCATTAGTGCCTGCAGCTCTCAGACTCTTCTAGCTGAAGTTATTGCTAGCAGCAGGGCAGTCTTCCATGATAGAAACTGTAGATCTGCAAAGAAAGCTGGTTCAAAGGGAGGCAGCGTAAGTTTTTCCAGAACAAAACTGAGGTCCCATGTTGGTGTAGGTGCTCTCCTGGGAGGCCTAATGTGTTTTGCCCCTCTGAGGAACTGCCTTAGAAGTGAATGCGAAAACAGGGGTGGATCCGTGTTGTAGTGGGCTGAAATAGCTGATGCATGGATTTTAATGGAAGAAAAAGAAAGTCTTTGTGCAACATCTCAGCTAAATACTGTAGAATCTGAGGCATGTGAGGCTGAAGTGTGTTTTGGCCTTTAGCTTGGTTCCAGGCACAAAACCTTTTCCATTTGTCCGAGTAGGCCTTTCTGGTGCTGGGTCTCTTAGCTTCCAGAATAACATCCATAACTGCTTGGGAAAGAGGAGCTGGCTGGATGCTTAGGTGATTTGCCATGCAGCCAGATTTAAGGTTTTGAGCTGGCTGTGAAGAATCTGATTGTTTTGCCGTGCGAGCAAATGGGCAATTTGTGGTAAAATCCAAGGTGGACCCCGGGCCATATTCCTCAATAGTGGGTACCAGTGCTGGCGAGGCCAGTCTGGGGCTATGAGTATCAGTCGTGGTCTCTCCTTTCTGACTTTCAGAAGCACCTTTGTGAGGAGAGGCAATGGAGGGAGGGCATATACTGTCAGGTTTTTCCAACTGAATGAGAGTGCATCCACTTTCCAAGCTTGATGGTGAGGTGTCCTTGTACAAAATTTTGTTAGTTGATAGTTTTGAGGACTGGCAAACAGGTCTATGTCTGGAAGGCCCCATTTTTGAGTTATCATTGCAAATACTTGTGGATCCAGTTTCCACTCATGGGGATCCATGATGTTTCTGCTGAGGTCGTCTGCCAATGTGTTCTTTTTTCCTGGCAGGAAATGCACTTGTAACTGAACTTGGAAAGCTAGAGCTGTGTTCCACAAGGTCATTGCTTGCCTGCATAGAGGGTAGGAGTGTGTACTCCCTTGTTTGTTTATGTACCACATTACTGTGGTGTTGTCCGTCCTTATTGTAAGTTGTCCTGGATGTAATAGATTCTTGAAGGCTGTCAGAGCATTCTGTACAGCTAGCATCTCTTTTTGATTGATGTGCAGATTCCTTTGATCTGCAGTCCATAACTATCCTGCCATGTGTGCCCCCCAGGTGTAGTCCGATGCATCTGTTGTCATAGTTTGCCTGGCTGGGGGCAAGGTGAAAGGCTGACCCTTGTTGAGGTGACATGCCTGTGACCACCATAGAAACTCCTGTTGTAGGCAGGGAATGAGAGATACCATTGTGTCCAAGCTGTGGCTGTGTTGAGACCATACGCTTTTTAGGTACCACTGTAGTTTCCTCATATGCAGCTTTGCAAATGGTATTAGTAGTTTGCAAGATGCTATGAAGCCCAAGGCCTGCAGAATTTTTCTTGCAGGTAGTTGGGTCTTTGTTGCCATTGATTTGAAATATTGAGTCAGTTGCAGTTGTTTGTCTTGTGTCAGATAAGCCTTCTGGGCCATTGTATTCAAGCTGGCACCCACGAATGTCATATTTTGTGAGGGTACTAGTTTTGATTTCTTTTCATTTACTGTGTACCCTAGGCAACTTAGAAGAAGTTTTACAAAAGCCAAATGTTTTAAGAGGATGTCCTTGCTTTCTGCTTGGATGATGCAGTCGTCCAGGTATGGGTATATTTGAATTCCTCTTTGTCTGCAGTATGCAATTACTGGTGCCAGGCATTTTGTGAAGACCCTGGGCGCAGTAGATAAGCCAAAGGGCAGTGCAGAGAATTGGTAATGGGTTGAACCTGCAATGAAATGCAGGTATGCCTCCCTTGAGGTCCAACGTTACTAGCCATGCTTTCTTGCCCAACATGGGAAGAAGCTGCTGTAGTGTTAGCATCTTGAATTTGGGTACTTGTAAGAAGGTGTTTAGAATTGAAAGGTCCAGAACTGGTCTCCAGGCATTGTCCTTTCTGGGGACTAGAAAGAGTCTAGAGTAAAATCCTTGGCCTTGCTCCCGTGTAGGCACCAGTTGAATGTCTCTCATGTCCATGAGAGCTGTAATTTGTTTTTGTGCCTCTGCCCATTGATTTTGTGGCAGGTTTGGCATTCCTCTTTTCATTGGCAAGGTGTAAAAATGGAATCTGTATCCTCATGAAATTATGTCTAGGACCCATTTGTCCTTTGTGACGATGTGCCAGTTGTCTGAAAAAAAAGTGCTAATTTTCCTCCCAAGGGAGCTGCCAAGAGAGTGTTGCTTGGCCAGATGAGGTGCAAGTCATTGAGTTTGCCTTCTGGTAGTTTGGGACCTGTCTTCTCCTCCCTTCTGTGTTGCATTGCCCCATTGTCAAGGTTTGTACTGGGCTTGTGGTTGTCCTCTGCCTCTTGGACGTCTGTATTTACCCCTCTGTGGTCTGTCAGTAGCTGGAAAGGACCAATTTTTTGTTGGCCAATTTCTGCTGAAGCGAGGGGGCTGTACCTGTAGGAAATCTTTGACTGTCTGCATAGATTTTGCCTTATCCTCCATTTTCTTTTAGACTTCTTCTGCTTTAACTCCAAAAAGAACATCCTGCTGTACGGGAGCATCTAGAAGCTTTGCTTTAACATGGTCAGGCAGAGTTTGTTCCTTTAACCAAGCATGCCTAAGTATAACGGACCCAGTGACAGCTGCTCTGCAGGAAGCCTCCAAAGAATCAAATCCACATTGTAAAGTATGTTTGCCCACCTGTTCAGTTGCATGCAACAAATCCTGCATTTCTTTCAATTCAGACTGTTGAGGGAGTGTGCTCATTTTTTGTTTTAACTGAGACATTAGAAATTGCTGATATTTTAGCATGTGAAATTGGCAATTTAGTGCCCTCATAGCTAGGGTGGCTGAGGTGTAAACCTTTTTCCCCCACCTGTCTAGTGCTTTGGAGTCCCTTTCAGAGGTACAGGATTTTTTGCCATAGAAGCCTTAGCCCCTTTGGGAACTTGGGAGATAGTCTCTGGATCAGCAACCCGGCTTTTATAAAGAAATTTGTGGGAATCAGGCACTCTATAATATCTAAAACAAAAGAGAACGCCAGCACCAAAAGAGAATCTGATAATATATTATTTATTATACTGAAACTAGACCGGTTTCAGCACTAGGCTTTCCTCAGTAGTACAAAACATAGATGTAAATGTCACCTGCTTAAATACCTCCGTGAATCAGAGAAGAATGACATCACTTCCTGTTATTAACAAAATAAATAAAATAAAAAATTGAGATATACAGTGATGTAATAAGTGGTAAGTCCATATTGATTGGGTATGAAAGAAAAAATGAATTAGTTGAAAATCATAATTAAACATATTTCTTAAGATAAAAAGGTTATTGTTATGATACACATAAGTGCTAAAGAAAAACATATGAAGTCAAAAAATATATAGTAAACCATCATGTGTCACATGATGTTAACAGGAATATCATCTGAATATTGTAATCATCTATATAAAAAATATAAAATATCACACAATTATTAGAGCATAAATCATAGTTTATCATTCAGTCCTGGAGGAAAAAGCCCCCCAAGTTTGATTATCCATCTTTTTTCTTTTTTATTCAAGATGTCATGCCATCCAGTTTTAAAAGAGCGGTTACCAGTGATGTGGTCAATGATTGTAAATGAAAATTTGGCAGTGGGATGCTTGATGGCATGTCTGTATAGTGCATTAGTGATTCTATGATTTCTAATATCCCCTAGGTGTTCAGATATTCTGATGCGAAATTGCCTGGATGTTTGTCCAACATAAAATGCTTGACAGGTACAAGTTGCCAGATATACTATATATTTTTTGACTTCATATGTTTTTCTTTAGCACTTATGTGTATCATAACAATAACCTTTTTATCTTAAGAAATATGTTTAATTATGATTTTCAACTAATTCATTTTTTCTTTCATACCCAATCAATATGGACTTACCACTTATTACATCACTGTATATCTCAATTTTTTATTTTATTTATTTTGTTAATAACAGGAAGTGATGTGTCTAGTTTCAGTAATTAATATATTATCATATTCTCTTTGGTGCTTCGGCTTGCCGGGCACCAGCCGTACTTGCTAGCTGCCCTTTTTTGGACTACATGACTTACTTTCTTGCTGGCTGTTGGCGTTTTGAGAATCTTGAGTTAACAACACCATATTGGATTTTTTCCTGTGTCTGTTGAGGAGAGTTCCTCACCGACCTTTGGCGTGTTCATCGGCTTTTTTACTCTTCCTGCAGGGATTATTTGGTTTTGTCCATTATTCTATTTTGGGGAATTGAATCGTTTGGATGGGACAACTCTGCTTTCGTTACCAGCTTTTGGATGGTTATTTTGGCATATGATTGCTGTTTTCTACACATGAGTGTTGAGGAGTTTTTGCGCTACATCTTGTAGAGGATTTCCTCTCATTATAACAACTTTTCCATGTTAGGAATCATTTGGTACAGGATTCTTTTGGTATGCGCTTTTTTCTACATCGGGGAAATTTTGTGAATGTTTTTCTTAATGACTGGTATCTCCACGTGGGCATTTTTTACCAGCAGAAGTAAATGAAGGGATCGCGCTTTTGCATTCTGCATATGGATACCTGGTAATTCTTCAGTTGAACTACTATTGTTATTTTCAGGTATTGACTTTCATTTTTTGGTGACTAAATGCAGCTTGGTACTATCTTCTGGGTAACTGCTCTACATTTTTTGAACATATACATTTAAAGATCGCTATCGATGGATGTTATACACCTTTAACAGGTTGTTCATATGTTCTCGTGACATTTTTGATCCATTGGGCCTCAAGATCTACGTTAACCTGTATTTATCTTCTAGCTTGCAGTTACGGGACTTTATATTTAAAACTTGGACTTTAAATATCACTCTTGGATAAGCGTAATTCTGAATAATTATTGTTTGGATAATATACATAGTCATCTAGGGAACTTATGAATATGCCTATGCAGCTTGGTTAATTGCATTATTGTATGACAAGTTATTGCATGATGATCTTTATTGCAGACTATTGTTTCAATTTTTGTTTGACTCTTCTGGGCAACATACATTCATCTGGTTCAATTATGCTATATTAGCGTTTTTTATAGCATTAATGCAGTCCATCTAACTATACATTTATCATTCAACACTAACCCACCACTTCTTATATGGGAACTAACTTTATAAGTTCAAGCATATTTTAGGATCTTTTGTCATACTACATGCAACCATACTGTACCAATGTGTTTTTTTACACAAATCAGGGTCATTAATACTCCATCAGGGTCTTGTCATATGGGAACACCCTTTTAATGGGTTTATATGACCATTTTTCATAAGACACTTTTTAACAACTGAATTACAACAGATGTTATCAGTTTAAGTGTCTTTAACTTTGTATTGTAATTACTGCATGTCAGTTCTTTGTGGACATTGGATATTCCTTTAGATTAGCTTGACATTATGCTTGCAGGGATTATCCCCAGATTTGTTAGGGGTTATGGCTTAACATTTCAGGGATAGGATGACTTCTTACTTAGAATTTTGGTTAATCTTATTATTCTGTATTTAGTTCCATGCAAGGCTCAGGATTGCATTTTTTTCAGTAACATAGCATAGCACAAGACCATTCACTGGTTACTTATAAATATATGTCTATTACCAACGGTGATATGCCAGGCTCTTGGCCTTCTTCACAATAGACATTGGTGGAGAACATTATATTACTGATTTCAACTCAGTGCATGCATCATATACATAGATTCTCCTTATCAAACATCATACATTGTATCACATATATATTTTTCTGTCAGGGGATTGTTTTTGGTTGCACTGTCTCGGACCTCGTCCCTTCTCTGACTCATATTGGCATTGGCTTATGAAGACAGGTCCTGTTGGGACCATTCTCAGGGTCTTGATAATTTGCTCTGACAATTCATTATTCTTTGTGTGGCCTAGATATATTGTTTTATTTACATAGTCTTTCAGCCAAAGCAACTCATTGTCATGGATCTTCAAAAATTGTTATCTGGCTTATGTGCAGATAAGGACGATCTTAAGATATTTGGTATTGGTACCGGCTCCACTGATACCACTAATTTACTTACAACAGATCCAGTTGACGGTTGCGAACCTCTATTCAACCAGCTTGGTAAAGAAATCAGAATGCTGAGAACAAACATCTGGCATCACAAATTGTTCAAAGCATACCAGGTGCAAAAAATATCCCCTAGGGGACTTAGATGCAAGATTCAGCCACTGGTTGGTACACCAGACGATCTTTTACTTAAGGACTGGCAATCAGCACAACAGGAGGCCGCTATGGCTAGAGTCAACATATTGGCATCCTTTTATGAAAGAATTGTCCATGCCAATATTCTCGAAGTAGAGAAAACATGTAATAGCCTCAAACATTTTGAGGAAAACACAAACTTCCAAAATTGTCTGAGCAAATGATCCAAGGAAATATCCACCTTGGAGAACAATTTAAAAAGCAAAAAACTTCACAAATTTGCTAGAAATAAGGAGGACTATGAGAAGGGTAGACAATTTAAGTCGCAGAGGGGAGTGAGGTTCTCTCAGGGCACCAAGAATACGTCCTTTGTACGGAAGAAGAGGCCCAGGTCCATTCTGAAAAAAACAGGGTTCAGCCACACCACTTCCGGTGAGGAATCCTCCACAACAGACACAGAATCAGTCAGTACTGGTGAATCACCCCATGCTAAGAGGGGTAGAACTAATGATGTCCCTTTAGGGGGAGGAAACACCGGGCAGGAAGAAAACACAGGGGTAACAAGTCTAGAGGAGCTATTCATGTCAATAGTGAAATAAATGAATCATGTACCAATGTGTTAAATATTTCTAAGTATGTCTTATCAGATGATCAATATTCACTGCTCAATAAAGGTCTCAGTTTTATTCCCTGATTTTTTATTGATGAAAGTTCACTTATATCAGATACAATAGAGTTTTGTAGAAAGATTAATCTTAAATTATTTTTCAAGCAACAGGGTAATACTGACGATACTCAAAGATCCACAGATTTTAGATTTCACAAATCAACATTTAATCCCCCGATGGATAAACATGTTGCTGTTTTCCAGCAGGCTGTAATAAAGGATTTACATTTTCATCTTAGTTCAGATGATATTAAGAGGCATAATCTTTCTAAAAAAGAACAACTCGCTTTAACACAGCTTAAAAACAATACTGATATAGTCATTGTTCCTGCTGATAAAGGGGGTGCGGTCGTTGTTATGGATACCGATTGCTATCGGGATGAAGGAAATAGACAAAGTACAGTTTTGTACCTACCATAAATGTAGATGTCCGATAGGTATGCATCTGCAGTCATAACATATGGGTTGTCCTGCCTCAGGACGGATTCCAAAGTCTGGGTCTGGCCTCAGCTGATGTCGCACTTTCCCCGACGTCAGAGCTTCTGGGGTATAAAGGCATCAGCCGACGCCATTTTCCTCAGTGTTTCTTGCCCCAGATGCCAGGTGCCCTCTAAGAAGGCTAAATTTGGATAAATGTTGAAAATTCCAAACAGTATTAAACAATTATATATATATACATACAAAGAAATACACCATAATAGATTCCCCCAGCTAGATGAAAGAGGGGTAAGCACCCTAGGAATACCACAGAGGGGAAGGAGGGTGGGTAATCCTGACTGCAGATGCATACCTATCGGACATCTACATTTATGGTAGGTACAAAACTGTACTATGTCCTTCAAGGATGCATCTGCAGTCATAACATATGGGTAGAATACCATAGCCAAACTGGGGGAGGAGGTACTAAGATAATGATGGTGTAGTTAAGATCCCATGTAAAACTGCAGTTGAAAAACCTGCTCGGGATCTGGAGTATAAAGGTAGATTGTAATGCTTGGCAAATGTATGCACGGAGCTCCAAGTAGCAGCTTCTAAAATGTCCTTGGTAGCCACCCCTCGTAGGAAAGCTGTAGTGGTGGCCGTGGCTCTTGTGGAGTGAAGCCTGATATTTTCAGGAGTTGTCTTTCCATGAAAAGAGTAGCAGAATCGAATGCAATTTCCTATCCATTTTGAAATTGTCTGTTTGGATATTGCTTTTCCTTGCACTCCAGTAGCATATGCTACAAAACGTTGGTCAGTTTTTCTGCTGGTTTTAGTTCTGTCCAAATAGTAGCATAGTTGTCTGTGTACATCCAGGGTGTGCAATAGTTTTTCCCCCCTGTTCTGTGGGTTAGGGAAGAACGTAGGCAAATGAATAGCTTGGTTCAAGGATACCCTGGATACCACCTTTGGCATGAAAGTAGGATTGGTTCTCAGAGACACTCTATCCTGGTGAAAAATAAGGAAAGGCTGCACTGCCATTAGTGCCTGTAACTCGGATACTCTTCTTGCTGAAGTGATTGCTAGAAGGAAAGCAGTTTTCCAAGATAAAAACTGTAAGTCTGCTGATGCTGCTGGTTCAAAAGGGAGGTAGTATTAATTTTTCCAGCACAAAGTTGAGATCCCATGTAGGTAGAGGAGGTTTTCTTGGAGGTTTTACATTTTTGATCCTCTTAAAAATTGTCTGAGTAGAGGGTGAGAGAGGATAGGAGGATCCATGTTGTACTCTGCTGAAATTGCTGAAGCATGAATCTTAATGGAAGAATAGGACAGGCCATTGTGGAACAGTTCTGCTAAGTATTCTAGGATGTGTGCTAGGTTTGCCAGTGTGACATTTGTACCCCTTGATGCACTCCAAATGAGGAATCTTTTCCATTTTGCTGAGTATGTTTTTCTTGTGGAGGGTCTGCGAGCCTCCAGGATAATGTCCTTGACCCTCTGAGATAAAACAGTTTGGTTTTGTTTTAAGCAATTTTCCAGGCAGTTAGCTGCAGTGTTTTCAAGTTTGGATGCAGGATCTTGTAGTTGTTCTGCGTTAGAAGTAAAGGCCATAGGGGTAGAGGCCATGGGTTCGTCCGAGACATGTTTCTCATTAGCGGATACCAATGCTGCCTTGGCCAGTCTGGAGCTATCAGAATCACCTTTGGCTGTTCCTCCCTGATCTTCAGTAGAACTTTGTACATCAATGGGAGAGGTGGAAAAGCATACGGTTAGGGCCTTCCAGCTGAAAGAGGAGTCCACCCTCCAGGCTTGTGGGTGGTATACTCTTGAGCAGAATTTGTTCAGTTGGTGGTTGAGTGGGAACAGGTCTATCTCTGGCATTCCCCATTTGTTTGTTATGATTTTGAAGATGTGTGGATGCAGCATCCATTTGTGAGCATCCGTGGTAGTTCTGCTTAAGCTGTCTGCTAGTGAATACTCTTTTCCTGGTATGAATTTGGCCTGCAGTTGGATGTTGAGATTCAGGCCTAGGTTTCACAGATCCATTGCCATCCGGCATAGAGGGTAGGAATGCGTGCCTCCCTGTTTGTTTATGTACCACATGACTGTGGTATTGTCTGTCCTTATCAGCAGATGTCCTTGCTGGAGGAATGATTTGAATGCCTCGATTGCATGCTTCACTGCCAGCATCTCCTTTAGGTTTATGTGCAAATTCAGCTGGTCTTGAGACCATAGGCCTTGGATACACTTGTCTTCCATGTGTGCTCCCCATCCTAGGTCTGAGGCGTCCGTGGTGATGGTCTGCCTTGGATGTGGTTTGTTGAAAGGCAACCCTCTGTTGGTCTGGCAGGCCTGAGCCCACCACAGGAATTCCTTTTTCAGGCATGGAATGATTGGTATCATGGTTTCTAGACTGTGTCTGTGTTGAGACCATACATTCCTTAGGTACCATTGTAATTTCCTCATATGCAGCCTGGCATGCGGGATCAAGATTATGCAGGATGCCACATAACCCAGGGCCTGCAGGACTTTCCTTGCAGTAAGCTGAGTTCGTCTTGTCAAAGCCATGAAGTAGACTGGGAGTTGCTTTTGTTTTTCTTCTGTGAGAAAAGCCATCTGAGTTATTGTGTCCAGATCCGCTTTTAAAATGTTATCCTTTGGGATGGCACTAGTCTTGACTTCTGGATGTTGACTGTGTATCCCAAGGCCTGTAACAGGTGTATGACATAGGCCAAATCCTTTATTAGTTTTGTCTTGTTGTCCGCTTGTATTAGGTAGTCATCCAGGTATGGGTAGATTTGAATTCCCTGAAGCCTGCAATGTGCAATTACTGATGCCAGGCATTTTGTGAATACTCTGGGCGCAGTAGATAAACCAAAGGGCAATGCTGAGAATTGATAATGCTCTGATCCTGCAAGAAATCTGAGGTGTCTTCTGCAATCTGGTCATATAGGGACGTGCAGGTATGCCTCCTTGAGATCTAGAGTCACCAGCCAAGACTCCTTGCCCAACATGGGAAGAAGTTGCTGCAGGGTCAGCATTTTGACTTTTGGCACAATGAGATATGTGTTTAGTGCGGACAAGTCGAGAATAGGCCTCCATTGGGTTTCTTTTCTTGGTACCAGGAAAAGTCTGGAGTAAAATCCTTGGCCTTGTTCCATAGGTGGTACCCTTTCTATTGCTTTCATCTGAAGTAAACTGTTGATTTGCCTTAGAGCCTCTGGCTTCTGGTTTGGTGGAAGGTTTGGCATTCCGCTCTTTTTTGGTAAAGTGTGGAAGTGAAACCTGTATCCTTTGTCTATTGTTTGCAATGTCCATTTGTCTTTGTAATGCAATGCCAATTTTTCGAGAATAAAGCCAGCTTTCCGCCCAAGGGTGCTTCCACTTGTTCCCTGGTAGGCGGAATCAGAGCCAAGTCATTGTGTCTGTCCTGTGGAAGTGGTTGTAGTTGTAGCTGTGGCAGTACTCCTCTGGTTGGCAGGTTGCCACTGACGACCCCTGTAGGCACCTTTTGATTGACTTCTGCCTCTTGGGCGTCTATTTCTGCCCCTCTGTGCTCTGGAGGTGTCTGGAAAGGACCAATTCTTTGAAGGCCAGTTTCTGCTGAACCACGGAGGTTGGACCTGCAGAAAATCCTTTACTGTTTGCACAGATTTTGCTTTTTCTTCCACTTTCTTTAAAATCTCCTGTGCAGGGGAGCCAAATAAACTGTGTTTCTCCATTGGAGCATCTAGGAGTTTAGCCTTGACATGGTCTGGCAAGGATTGCTCTTTTAGCCAGGCATGCCTTCGAATTACTGCTCCAGTCGGCTGATCTAAATGAAGCCTCCAGTGCATCATAGCCACATTTTAAGAAATGATTACTGACCTGCTGAGAGTTATGTACCAAATCCTGAAGGGACTTACGGTCTAAAGGTTCAGGAGAAGAAAGCTTTTTATTCAGCTGATCTAACAAATATTCCTGGTACTGTATCATATGGAATTGACAGTTTAAAGCCCTGGCAGAAAGAGTAGCAGATGTATAAACCTTTTTCCCTATCTCTAATGCTCTTGACTCCTTTCAGAGGGTAGGGGTTTTGGCAGTGGCAGCTGCAACACCTTTGGGCCCTGAGAAATAGTTTCTGGGTCTGCAGCATGGGCTTTATACAAGTGAAAGTGAGAATCCGGGACCCTGTAATATCTGTCAGGTTTGGCAGGGGCTGGGGGAAGAGAATCAGGGGCAGAACTGACATCATTATATGCATCATCAACTACTGTTAGCACAGGTGGTATGGCTAAAGGCCTATGTTGTGGCAAGTGTAAAAAGGTCCTAAGTCTTTTTCTAGAATCAGAGAAATCCTGACCCTGCCATTGAAAGTGTTCCCTCATTGAGTGTAAAGTCTCCCCAAAGGAAAATTCTTCTGGAGGGGAGGCAGAAGGAATAGAGTCTTCTGCATCTGAATCCTCATAAGGTGAGTATGGCCCTTCCTGATGGTCTGATAAGTCAGATCCATCTGAGGAGTAATCAGAGGAGAGAGGCTCAGGGGGTTCAGTCCTAGGCCTTTTGTCAGGAGGAGGTTGAGAGGCCCTGTCTGGGTGAGGTTGGGAACCCCTAATCAGAGATATGAGGTCCTCAGCAAGGCTGAGAATCTGAGAACTTGAGGAAGGTCTCTGAGAGGTAGATTTTGCAGGTAAAGCCTTTGAAATTTTAGCTGCTTTAGCCCTGGAGAAGGCCTTAATAGACATAGAAGCAGGGGGCCTAGCTGCCCCACGTGCAGGAGTAGAAATGTCCAATGGGATGGTGTCGGACAATTCTTGTGTGCTTGCTTCTTCGGTAGGGATTTCTGTAGCCGACTCAGCCGGGGCCTCTCTGGCCTCGGTTGTCGGAGGTATGATTTCGGCAGAAGTAAGAACTGAGGACTCGGTTTCAATCGAAACCGAGACACTCGCGGTAGGCCTAACCGTGGTTTCAGCCGAAACCGCGGGCCACAAGTGTCGGTCCTTTTCCTTGCGTTTTGGCTAAATGTGTAGTCGGAGTCTCTGATGGCATTTTATATGCAAAAGCGGATCCAAAAAACTCTTCTGCAAACACTGACTGACGTCTAAGAGTCCGTCGGTTGAAGGAGGCACAGGCTAAACAAGCTGATACGTCGTGGTCTGGGCCTAAGCAAGGAAGGCACTAAGAATGGAAATCCTTATGAGGTATTTGTTTCCCACAAGTTAAACAATTATTTACTTTGTATGACATTGGCTGAGGCAAGAAAGAGTCCCCAACGGGGTACTTAGCTTTTTTAGAAGTCTTCGGTAGCTGAAATCTCTGGATCTGACCGACCGGCACTTGCGAACAGCTTCTGGCAAGAAAGACTGAGGAAAATGGCGTCGGCTGATGCCTTTATACCCCAGAAGCTCTGACGTCAGGGAAAGTGCGACATCAGCCGAGGCCAGATCCAGACTTTGGAATCCGGCCGACCGCAGGGCTGCCTGAGGCAGGACAACCCATATGTTATGACTGCAGATGCATCCTTGAAGGACATCTGTCTAACCATCATCATTACATGAAAATGGACATTGACCCGACACCCAACTTCCAGAATGAAATCAATGATTTCCTAGAACAAGCTGTCGAAGCAGGTATTATTTCTGATAAAACCAAACTACACCTTATGGTTAAAGATCCAGCTAAGCAATACTTCTATCTCTTACCTAAAATCCATAAATCTGTGCATAAACCACCAGGTCGACCGATTGTATCTGGTATTGGCTCACTCACTGAACCCTTATCGATGTTCCTCACTGAAAAACTCAAACCGTTGTTAGCGCTCGTTCGAGCCAGAATCCAGGACACCACTGAATTCTTGCAGATTGTTTCTGAATCCCAGCTGGAATCGGACTGGCTAATGTGCACTTTAGATGTAAAATCCTTATATACCAGCATTCCACATTGGGCAGGATTAATGGCTTTGGAATTTTGGCTCAACAAATCCAATATGTATTCCCCTGGATTAAATACACTACTTGTATGCTTGGCTGAACACATTCTTACCAAGAATGTATTTTATTTTCAACAAGACTGCTACTGGCAAATACAGGGCACTGCCATGGGTGCCTCGTTCGCACCCATTTATGCGGATCTTTTTATGGGCTATATCGAAGAACATATCATATATGATGTAATGCATAATGTATATTCACCGTATATATCATGTATATTTTTTATATAGATGATTACAATATTCAGATGATATTCCTGTTAACATCATGTGACACATGATGGTTTACTATATATTTTTTGACTTCATATGTTTTTCTTTAGCACTTATGTGTATCATAACAATAACCTTTTTATCTTAAGAAATATGTTTAATTATGATTTTCAACTAATTCATTTTTTCTTTCATACCCAATCAATATGGACTTACCACTTATTACATCACTGTATATCTCAATTTTTTATTTTATTTATTTTGTTAATAACAGGAAGTGATGTCATTCTTCTCTGATTCACGGAGGTATTTAAGCAGGTGACATTTACATCTATGTTTTGTACTACTGAGGAAAGCCTAGTGCTGAAACCGGTCTAGTTTCGGTATAATAAATAATATATTATCAGATTCTCTTTTGGTGCTGGCATTCTCTTTTGTTTTGGTCTACTAAGCTCGCTTGCTGGGCACCAGCCGTACTTGCTAGCTGCCCTTTTTTGGACTACTCTATAATATCTGTCAGGCTTGGCTGGAGCAGGAGGCAGAGAATCTGGGTTCAAACTGGATTCTAAGTAAACATCATCCACAATGTCTAAAACTGGGGGGATGGCAAGTGGTCTGTGCTGGGGGAGTAAAAGAAACTCTCTGAGCCTTTTCTTTGAGTCAGAGTAGTCTTGACCTTCCCAGTGAAAATGTTCCCTCATAGTGTGTAAAGTTTCCCCAAAGGAGTAGTCTTCAGGAGGAGAAGCTGAGGGAATAGAATCCTCAGCATCAGAAACTTCATAAGGGGAGAAAGAGTAATCTTGGTCCTCAGTGGAACCTGAGGAAATAGACACTTGTTCAGAGGAGGCATAATCTTCCTCTTGTCTAGGCCTTTTGTCGGGTGGGGGTTGGGAACCCCTGATTAAAGAGATCAAATCTTCAGACATTTTGAGCATCTGTTTCTTAGGCATGGAGCCTTGAACTGGAGACTGAAGTGCAGTCTTTTTAGGTTTAATAGGAGTCTTAGTCTTAGGATACGTTTTTATGGTGAGCGTCGTCGGTCTGAAGATGCCTTCAGAAACCGAAGGTGTTTCTGCAGCACCGACATCTTTTTCAGCAGTGTCGTCGGTAGGGACTAAACAAAATGGCTGCGTTGGCCTAGTACTCTCTGCCAAAAGCTCCAAAGCGGTCTCGGGTTCCAGATCTGCGGTAGTCAGGGGCTGCGTCAGAGCCTCACTGAAGACCGGTGAACCGGAGGCCGGACCAGCCGAGGCCTCGGAGTCTGGCTTGGGTCTAGGCGGCCTGTCCTTATCCTTGCGTTTTTTGTGCACGCCGGTAGTCGGTTGCTCTGACGGCATAGTGTAGTTAAATTTTCTGCCGAAGTAGTGTCGTGCGAAATCAAAGCGCCTTTTTGTATTAAACCTAGCACAAAAACGACAACCAGTGACGTCGTGGTCTGGGCCTAGGCAAGGTATGCAGTAAGAATGAAAATCCCTATGAGGTATTTGCTTCCCACAAGAAATACAATTGTTAACTTTTTCTGACATCGGCCTGAGGCAAGAAAAGTTTCCCCTTTGAAGACTTGATCTGAAATTGACTTAAAAATCTCAGGAGTCGGCCGACCGGCACTTGCGAACTGCTTCTGCTTCGGCAAGAAAGACTGAAGAAAATGGCATCGGATGCATTATATATACCCCTGGTGCACTGATGTCAGGGAAGAAGCGACAGCAACCGACGCCGGACCAAGACTTTGGAATTCCGGCCAACTGTGGGACCGTCTGACGACAGGATAACCCAAGTGTGATGACTGCAGCAGGGTAACACGATGAACATGAGGGGGAAGGCATGCCCAAAAGCAGAAAGAGAGGAGGAAGGTTAGAAGTGTAGTAGTGAGGGTAGGAACTTTGAATGTTGGCAGTATGACTGGTATAGGGAGAGAGCTAGCAGGTATGATGGAGAGAAGGAAGGTTGATATAGTGTGTGTGTAAGAGACCAGATGGAAGGGGAGTAAGGCCAGGTGTATAGGAGGTGGGTTCAAACTGTTCTATCATGGTGTGAATGGGAGGAGAAATGGGGTAGGTGCTATCCTGAAGGAACAGTATGCCAATAGTGTTTTGGAGGTGAAAAGCGTGTCTGATAGAGTGATGTTTATGAAGCTGGAAATTGATGGTGCAATGATGAATGTTGTTAGTGCATATGCTCCACAAGTTGGGTGTGCAATGGATGAGAAAGAAAAATTTTGGAGTGAGTTGGATGAAGTGGTAGTGAGTGTACCCATGGATGAGAGACTGGTGATTGGAGTGGATTTCAATGGACATGTTGGGGAAGGGAACAGCGGGGATGAGGAAGTGATGGGCAGGTATAGTGTTAGGGAGAGGAATGCAGAAGGTCAGATGGTAGTGGATTCTGCTAAAAGGATGGACATGGCTGTGGTAAATACATATTTTAAGAAGAGGGAGGAGCATAGGATGACATACAAGAGTGGAGGAAGATGCACACAGGTGGATTATATCCTATGCAGGAGGGCCAGTCTGAATGAGATTGGAGACTGTAAAGTGACAGGGGGAAATGTAGTTAGGCAGCATAGAATGGTGGCCTGTAGGATGATGTTGGTGATCATGAGGTGGAGGACAAGTGTGAGAGCAGTGCCAAGGATCAAATGGTGGAAGCTGAAAAAGGGTGAGTGTGAGGTGGAGTTGAGGGCAGAGTTAAAACAGGCACTGGGGGGCAGTGAAGAGTTAGCAAATAGCTGGGTAACTACAGCAGAGATGGTAAGGGAGACATCTAGAAAGGTGCTTGGTGTGACATCTGGACAGAGGAAGGAGGACAAGGATACCTGGTGGTGGAATGAGGACGTACAGGAGAGTATACAGAGGAAGAGGCTGGTGAATAAGTGGGATTGTCAGAGAGATGAAGAAAGTAGACAGGAGTATAAGGAGATGAGGAGCATGGCAAAGAGAGAGGTGGCGAAGGCTAAGGATAAGGCATATGGAGAGTTGTATGAAAGGTTGGACACTAAAGAGGGAGAAAAGGACCTGTACCGATTGGCTAGACAGAGGGACTGAGCTGGGAAAGATGTGCAGCAGGTAAGGGTGATAAAGGACAGTAGGGGAAACGTACTCACAAGCGAGGAGAGTATGTTGAGCAGATGGAAAGAGTACTTTGAAGGGCTGATGAATGAAGAGAATGAGAGAGAGAGAAAGTTGGATGATGTGGGGACAGTGAATCAAGAAGTGAAACAGATTAGCAAGGAGGAAGTACGGACAGCTATGAAGAGGATGAAGAATGGAAAGGTTGTTGGTCCAGATGACATACCTGTGAAAGCATGAAGGTGCTTAGGAGAAATGGCAGTGGAGTTCTGAACCAGATTATTAAATGAAATCTTGGAAAGTCAGTGGATGACTGAGAAGTCGAGAAAAAGTGTTTTGGTACCTATTTTTAAGAATAAGGGTGATGTGCAGAGTTGTATTAACTACGAAGGGATAAAACTGATCAGTCACAGCTTGAAGTTATGGGAAAGAGTAGTGGTAGTTAGGTTAAGAAGGGAGGTGATGATTAGTGATCAGCAGTATGGTTTCATGCCAGGAAAGAGCACTACAGATGCGATGTTTGCTCTGAGTGTGTTGCTGGAGAAATATAGAGAAGGCCAGAAGGAGTTGCATTGTGTCTTTGTTGACTTGGAGAAAGCATATGACAGGGTGCCTAGAGAGGAGTTGTGGTATTGTATGAGGAAGTCAGGAGTGGCAGAGAAGTATGTAAGAGTGGTACAGGATATGTACGAGGGTAGTGTGACAGTGGTGAAGTTTGCAGTGGGAGTGACAGATACATTTAAGGTGGAGGTGGGATTACATCAAGGATCAGCTCTGAGCCCTTCCTCATTTGTAATGGTGATGGACAGGTTGACAGACAAGATCAGACCAGAAGTCCCATGGACTATGATGTTTGCAGATGACATTGTGATCTGCAGTGAGAGTAGGGACCAGGTTGAGGATACCTTAGAGAGGTGGAGATATACTCGAGAGGAGAGGAATGAAGGTCAGCAGGACTAAGACAGAATGTGTGTGTGTGAATGAGAGGGAGGATAGAGGAATGGTGAGGATGCAGGGAGTAGAGTTGGTGAAGGTGGATGAGTTTAAGTACTTGGGATCAACAGTTCAGGGTAATGGTGAGTGTGGAAGAGAGGTGAAGAAGAGAGTACAAGCAGGGTGGAATGGGTGGAGAAGTGTCAGGAGTGATTTGTGACAGACGGGTACCAGTAAGGGTGAAAGGGAAGGTATACAAGAGGGTAGTGAGACCATCTATGTTGTATGAGTTGGAGATGGTGGTATTGACAAAAAGATTTGCACTGGGTGTGACAAGGATGGGCAAGATTAGGAAACAGTATATTAGAGGGTCAGCTCAGGTGTGATGCTTTGGAGACTGAGGCAAGATTGCATTGGTTTGGACATGTGCTGAGGAAGGATGATAGATATATTGGGAAAAGGATGATTAGGATGGAGCTGCCAGGTAAAAGGAATAGAGGAAGGCCTAAGATTTATGGATGTGGTGAGAGAAGACATGCAGGTGGTTGGTGTGACAAAGCAATATGCAGAGGATAGGAAGAAATGGAAACAGATGATCCACTGTGGTGACCCCTAACGGGAGCAGCCGAAAGAAAAGAAGAAGACTAGTGCTAAAGTACTGACTGTGTTATGTAATGTTACACAATGTTATAATAATAAAGCAGTTTCAGCAGGATGGCCTCTCACAGGTAAAGTAGTTCCCAGCATGACAGGCAGCAGAGGCTGAGACAGACAGGGAATCAGAGGGGGAAGCCAGTAGCATGGGGTGATCATGCCAGATGTATTTGCACACAGTATGCCATGGCACAATCAAGGAGGCAGCACACTGCACATAGCTTTGTCAAATCACTGTACAAAAGTTAAGCAGACACACTGTATTAAAAATGATGCATACAAGAATATGACTGTGGTTACCCATACACAGTCTGTCCACACTGTGCATCAGACACAGACAACCCAAGTTACTATGTACAAAGGGCAAGGCAGAGTTATCATCTTTTGCACAGGTGGTGAAGTGCATGTCTTTCACTGGGAAATATGTGTGTGTGTGTGTGTGTGTGTGTGTGTGTGTGTGTGTGTGTGTGTGTGTGTGTGTGTGTGTGTGTGTGTGTCAGAGAGAGAGTAAAGAGGTAACTAAGATGAACAAAAGTGCTTTTTGTGACCTATCAGAACCAGATTTGGGTGGCAGTTAATGCTAAGGGCATGGGTCACTGTATCTTTGTGAGGTTCTGGGTCATGTGCATGTGCTGAAAGAAACAGCCCCAACAGGTGGTGCAGCATGGTGGCTTGGCCTACTGGATAGTTCCAGGGCATGCAAGGCAGAGTTTTCAACTTCCCTTGTACATCTCCACATGAGGGTGGACTCTGCTTGGAGTTATAGTGACCTTGGCAAGATGCTTGTGTGCTGGATGACCTAGACAGACATCTTTTAGCAGATGTGCCAGCATGATGACATCCATTATGATGGGGATAACTTCTCCTTGCAGTAAACACTTCAAAAACAGATGTCACAATGGAAATGCTAAGACAGCAGGAGCGTGATCTCACACCTCCATTGTCATATTGGTCAATATCTATGCATGTAGTTAAGGACAGTTTACAAGGATGGCCCCTCCCTTCTGCAAGATAACCCAGAGAAGACGATGCATAGTCCACTGTGTCTTGCATTCGATCTCCATGCACTATCGTACATCAGTTAAAAAAAAAAAAAAAAAAAAAACATCAACCACAGTGCAGTTGGAGTCAGCAATAAGGCACAAACCAGGAACTTAAAGCAGATAATTTTAATCCAAAAAGCACACCGACTGAGCGCTTTCACCAGTGAAACTGGCTTCATCAGAGTCATACAAAACACACCCAGCAGTATTCCTCTTAAATACCCCCTCCACTACTTCAATTATCTCATTGTTCAATTAATCAACAAATCTTAATGTAACCATATCATAACCACAAAATTGTACAAATAATTAAAATGTTATCCTGATTTAACATATACAAAAAATTTTGATCAAACACAATAACATTTATACACAATATATACTTAGCATTACGTAAAATGGGTGGCAGATCAGATTGAATGGTATATATGTATTACATTTGTTATGTACTGTGGTTGTCAGCATTATATATATATATATATATTTTTAAAAGTATATATATATTTTTTTTTTAAAGTGACAATACATTTTTAGTTCTTTAGTTTTTAGTGTATATTGTGTATAAATGTTATTGTGTTTGATCAAAGAATTTTGTGTATATGTTAAATCAGGATAACATTTTAATTATTTGTATAACTTTGTGGTTATGATATGGTTACATTAAGATTTGTTGATTAATTGAACAATGTGTGCTTTTTGGATTAAATTTATCTGCTTTAAGTTCCTGGTTTGTGCCTTATTGCTGATTCCAACTGCACTGTGGTTGATGTTCTTTTTTTGTTTTTAAGTGAATTCCTGGATTGGAGTTTGGTTTTCTTTTTTATACTATCGTACATCAGTATACACATACTGTACAACCCTCCCCATCTCTGACATTCGATTCGCATGTACACCTGTACATTGGTATACACACCCTGGATAACCCTCCCCCATCTCTGCCATTCGATCCTCATGCACTCCTGTAGGTCGGAATACACACCTTGTATAACCCAACCACATCTCTGTCATGGCTCTGATGGTACTAGGCTGTGCCTCCATGACAGCCTTGCATATACATTGAGGAGCAGCTACTGATACACCAACTGCAGTGGGAGGGTAGCAACCATACATTCATTGAGTATCATTACCAACCCATGCCACACACAACAGTGTAATGGACAGTGACAGACATTGCTATACTGGGATCAACTACTCTTCCCTCTTCTACAGTGTCCACTTTAACCAATTATCTCTCAGATGGTTGTGTTTCATAGGTGTCCACAGGCATAGAGTCTGTGGCCATATGTTGGGTGGGGATGCTGGGTTCTACCTCCTGTACCAAACACATCCCCTGCACTGCCTGAATGTGCCAAATCATCCACACTATTATTATCAGGCAACAGAAAGGCAGTTCCAGAGTGCTGGTGTCAAATGAAGAATCACCTGGAAAAACAACAAAGCAAAAAATTTAAAAAATACAGTGTATGTTGGACAAAGCACCACAACTACATGTGCAGATGATATAGTTACAACTATGAAAATATGCTAAAAAGCAATGCCCCTGGCCATACCTTTTGCAGATTGATACTGAACTCCAACTCCAATGTACCTGCATGCCATATGTCAGACAGATAGTGTAATATTTAAGGAGGAGTTGCAGCTAGTAATATTGTGATATAGGAGTACATACTTTGGGCATTTCAGCCGATACTCGGTGAAGCCTCTCCAGCTCTGCCCAGACATCCTGCTAGTATACTGTGGGATTTGCTGGAGATGCTACTGCTTTTAAGTCAGGCATGGAACTCAGTCTCTCCAAAAAGGGAGATTCAGTAGGTGCCCCACCACCTACTGTCCTCAGTTCCCATGCCAGGACCTCTGCTCTGTGGATGGCAGCATGGATCATATCTGTCATCTTGTAGCAAACTTTATCATATGCCCAATCCTGGTCATGCACAGCATTAACATTGCTGACATTTTCTCCCCAGACATGGTTACGGAAGGGCTGCTCAGTAGAATGTACTTCAAGGAGCTACCAACCATGGAGAAAGAAGGCCTTTAGTATGACCTCAGTCTCAGCCTTTGTAAATTTGGGCTTGGAGATGAACAAACAAGTACCAGCAGATGCATTACCTTTCTTCTGCCCCTGTTTTTTTTTTCAGGCATAGCTCTGCTGTTATGGAATTAACAGCTTTGTTCCGGCATGGTCCTTTGGGCCTGACAGATACATACCTGGATTCAAATTCTTTAAGTAAACATCAGGCATGTAGGTGTACTGAGCATACATTCCCCAAACACAGTAACAAAAGTACAACTGACCAAAGGACATATGATTACAGCAGTACTGTTACAAATATTTGTGGCTAATGACACATGTACAATGCACACAATACTACATCAACAATGAACATTACTTTGCATATGGTCTCTGGGCGAGCCCCACATCTTTGTTAACAATCCTGCAGGCTACTGCATAGAGTAAACATACAATATAAAGCTTGAGAGAATTTGAGCAACACATTTACAAATGTTGGCCAACTGGCATCTCTTCTAGGCCTCAGGGTGAAGAGCACTCAATTTACTACAAAGGAATGCAAGCATAGAGTAGTACTTGTATAAGCAGGTCCCTCTCTACTCCAACAAATGCTGCAGCAAAATCAACCAGCAGCATTCAAAACCCAGTTACCATGGTTTTCTTCTGAAACATGATGGGAAACAAGGCTTCGTATCAGGTTTGTACTGTGTAAAACAAATCCCCTGTGGGCACAACGGTTATGCAAATTATGGATCATCTTATTAGTGCTACGGAATCACTCGATTTGCACAATGAGCACACCTGGCAAATATTGTGTAGATTTGTAAACCATCTCACGCACATGCCTAGGTCCCTGCAGTAAGCACAGCACACCACAGGTGTGCATAACAGATTACAAATGAGAGGACTGACATCTCATACTTAACCATCTGAAGATGGAGTCACTGTAGAGCACAAGTTCTCAACATCCTACTGAGAGATGGAGGACAGTCATGTCTTGCACCTTAAAGTGAAACTGGAACCCTAATATAATACCACTTTTCCTACATATGGGATGCCTGTCAATGCTAGTTATTGTGTGAAGGATGGGACACATGAGAACTGACTGAGGCATCAATTCCCCGACATATTCCTCCAGGGGTCTTCAAGGTGAGATGTTATTGCTGGAGTAGGAGAGAGTAGTGCTCCTTTTAGTGCACAGACATTGTGTCTGAAGGAGTCCAAGATTATTCTGGACATTGTCCATAAGCATTACAAACCTAGGCTACTGAAGGTGGACTATACCAGGCTATAGCACAGGACTAATGCATGGAATAGTTTAGATAAGGACATCACCCGTGCTACTGGCATTCCATGAATGGGATAATACAAGTCATCAGCACTACAGTGACCTGAAGCGATGAAATCCAGACCTCCTTCACTAATGGGAGGATGAAGTTCATGTGCTGTCACTATTTCAGTACTGTAAGTATGACTTATGTTACCTACCCAAAGCAACTCTCAATGTGTGCCATTCACTAATGCTGATGTGTTACCTGTTTATGGCTCTAACGTAAGACATTAAAAGGAATCAAGAGGCATAAAGAAGCAAACTAGAACATCTAAGATAGCATGAGGGTTAGTATTCATGCTGTCAAGCAAATGTCTTTCTTTTTATAGTCACAAAAGTAGGCATTAAGAAATAATTATAAATTAAATTTAGTTTGATGAATGAACAAAGTTAGAAGTGTGTTTCTGTATACCTTTTTCAATATTGCTAAAAAAGTGCCTCCTCATGTTAACCACGTGCTGTGAAGTTAGGAGAATAAATATGGGTTCAATCCCCATCCCCAGATCCATAAGTACTTGTTTATAGGACACTTCACAACAAACACTCTTACATCACTCGTTATGCAAAATAAGTTAATTTTCAGCATGATTATATAGTATTTGTGCATCACTGTCAAGAAGTAAACTTGCCCATCTCAAGCCATATGCACATATTTGGTCTTCCAGAATAATGTATCTGCCTGACCACAATAGGATGGCTTTTCATTATTTCCCCCTTGAACATACTATAAATAATCAAAACGTTTGATGACATCACACTGAATGAAAATGGGTTCTATTTAATGACATCATTAACAACATAAGTTGAGTGCACATTTCACATTGTCTGCATTCCTTCTCACTATCCTTTTCTTACACACATTGACTTTATTTACTTTTTCTTTCTATTTCTGCTACAATTATATGCAGCAACACAGCAACCTGCACAAAACCCCCATCATGGCCTGCTGTCCCCCCTAGAGGGGCTACAGCAGTGCAGCCACCACCACCAGTGGAAACACCCAGGACATCTGGGTCACAGCCTGCCAAGGATGACTTCACATCTCCTGCTCTACCTGCACCACCTGTGTCAGGTAGCCCTGCACTGGTGGATGGCACCAATTGCCACCTGTTAGAGCTTGTGAGGGAACAGGAGGTTGGATGTGCACTTCAGCAGAAAAGAACACATGCTCTGGTGACTCATGCAGATACATCCTGCTTGGGACTAAGGCAGAACCTACTGGTGACAGTCCCATGGGTGATCAATGATATCCCACTTGGTCTATGTTGGCAGACAACACCTCTGTACACCCAAATCCTACTCCCAACCCTGGTGTTCCCCTTCTTTTCATGTCCATGCAAACCTGTTAGCTTGAAAATTTGCGTCACCATTGTCTTCCCTCCATTTTTCTAACTTCTCCATCAACACTGTGTTCCCCCCATTGAGCTACTTAAATCTGTTAGTCATTCCTGTCTTTACCCACTACCTAACCTCCCTCTCTTACCTACATCATGCTTCCTGACTTCTAAAAAAGCACCTTTCTGCATTTCCCCCACAAAAAATAATTTACCATCCATCCATACTTCTCAGCTTTATCATATTTTTATATTTTGGGTTGATCCTCATAATATTTGTAGTTGCATGGTAAATCATATCCTTCACAGAATGCATGGTAATTCAAAACAATATATTAATCTGTCCAGTACCCACCATGTACAGCAACTAAACTTGTATAACCTGTCCTTGATTTGGGCCTTTGTCCTAACATTGGCTTGCACTTTGCCCAGTAATATTGAGCTACAAAGTTAAGAGGTGTGTTTCTACCCCAACTCCCTGCTGCTCATTCCTCATTTGCTTACCTTGTGTTCTCCCCTATATTTCCTACCCACTTTCATCTCTGCCCAATCCAGCCATTTCCAACCTTTAATCTGGTCAAAAATAGATTGCACCATATGCATACATGCCTTGAATAGGGCTGCTAAAGCACTTTTTTGTGTTCATAATCTGCGTGATGGGTGGTGAGGGCCACCATCGATGCTCATGTACAACCATCAACAAATGACACTGCTTGTTGTCTAGCAATGATAAAGTCCAACAGGTATCATATGTCATGTATATTGGCAATGTCTACCATCAGCTGCACATAAGAGTTGTGCTCTGTTCTGTGACAGTTTGCATATGTGAAACAGGGTAAAGTTTAGGTTGTACTCAAAATGCTGACATGACTCATTTTGTTAATGAGGTGACTGTCACTGCAGTGGGTAGAGATTTGGGCTGTATGTTTGCTTGTTTCTCAAATTTAAGGACCACATTAAGCACCTTTGAGCCATTCCCCTGAAGTGGTTTTACCCTAACATAGTCAGTTTGAGTTCTTGTGCTGATTGTATAAAGGAACAGGAAATAGGCAAGCCATGGTTTCAATTCCCATGAGCCCTGCCTTTTTTCAATTATCATTCTGCAAAAAGAGGCATTTCCCTGAAGGGTCTTTCCCGAAAACAGTCAGAATAGCCTTCTTTTGTGGCATACCATGCTGACTGACTGTTTAGAAGAGTCGGAGAGAATCAAATCATCAGGTCAGTTCCAATGAGGCTTGTTTTTTTTCAATTATCAGTCTGCAAACAGAACCCCCCCCGAACTGTCTTTCTCACTGCTTCACTATACTCCAACTCAAATTCATCTTAAGGAGCTAAGTTTGTAATGCCACTGTAAACAGTTTATGAATCAGATCCCCTCAGAATTTTATATTTTCATTTTAACAACATTCATTTTATAACAGAGGTATACTCACTACAATATTACATTGTTTGCACATGTGCAGGCTGGTACATCATCTTACATTATTGTATCTTATATGTTCTGTTTGACTTTAGCATAAATCTACATTCTAGCATTGTCAGATCCCATTCTTCACTGTGTTTATCATCCCTTCTTTGGTCACTACCTCCGTTTGTAGTCTTTTCTGTCCATTTCTGTTGACCTACTAATTCTACACTCCACTCTTGGCCATCACTGACCTTTTCCCTTTCATAGGACATTTTGCTGTATATACATTGCCTTACATTACAATAATATATCAACAGTGTAGTTTGGCTGCCTGTGCGCGGGAATTCGCCATGACTACATATGTGCTCCTGTACCTACAATGTTTACTGCAACTACTCATACTTTCATCTGGTTGCAACACGGCCTGTACTGCAGACATAACAGAAGCTTGCCATCATGAAAACAGCTCTGGCCACAAGCATATATTATAAGTATCAAGGCTCCTTGTACAAACAATGTAAACAGTGATGACTTGGCTACAATTGTGGATACAACACTCTAAGTCCCCCAGCTGTCCCTTCAGATACACTTTCCTTTATGGCTAGTATTCAGATATTGCAGCATCTAGATCGATTCTGCAGGTCAAGGTCAACCAGTTTATTCTTCTGCGATCCTGTTTTGTTTCAAGTCCAATAGTTTCTTATTATGTAATTGAATCTCTGTTTTCAGAGCAGACTTGTCGTCCTCTTGGTTTTGGATCCTTTCTTTTTGTTTTTCAGCTTCATGTTGCTGGCCTCCAACTGTCTTTGTTGTTCTATATCCTCAGCTACTCCCACAGACTTTTGGAACAATTTTCTCTCTTGTTCCTCTTGTGGAACAGTTTTGCACACCTCCAGCTCATTCTTACCTTATTCATGTTCTATATCCTTCCTTATAATTTCAATTTTGGCACTAAAAACACTTTTTTTTTTTTTAAATCAATCTTCCGTGCAGAGCTACATGCCTAAGCAGTGACTTTGCATCAGTTTGTTAATGTCCCATGTTACTCTGTCATTTTAAACAGGAGAGAATTCTTACCTATAATAATCAGAGGGATATCATGATAAGTGGGAACAATTCTGGGTAGTGCTCATCGTGGGATGGGGGAAGAATAAAAGGGAAGAGTTTGACGAGGATACCATTATTATTAGATTATGAAAGGTCCATGCACCCGATTTACAATGGGCCCAGCTGGCTCACTGCAAAAGGCCTACATGCTTTAGAAATCAACAAAGATCATTGCAAACTGGGCCATGTAGGCTAAATTCTCCTAATATTTTAAACAAACAATAGACTGGAATCAACTATACATTATTTCAAGGTTTTGTAATTTCTTTTTATTACAGAGGTGGTAAGACCTGGCTAAGAAAAGCTTATGCTTTTCTAGAGAAGGGGTTAGGGTTATCCAGATGGGATCATGATCATCAGAGCCATTAAATGGACAGCACTGGTTAAGTGTTATGGAGGACTTATACAGGACCATGGCCCCTACACCCAATCTTGTTCCAGGCCTAGATGTCTGCATGCAGAGGTATCTTGGGAAAAAAGTAAAAAGTGGTGTTTACATCTGTAGTATTGTCCTTAAGCAGAGCTTAGTGATTAATACAGTATCATTGTTGTTTATGCACAGAATGGAGTCAAGTTGGTGTACTTTGTTTGTGATGCTACCAGCATTTAACAGAGAGATTCTAAAAGTGGGAATTAAAAATGGTGGGAATTGTTGATCAGCAGAGATGGGACATGGCTTTGTGTGATATTGCTAGCAAGTAGAAGAAACACAATTAAGTAGAGATTTTACAAGGATTTTCCTCTGTTTAGCTGGAGGAACTAATTTTATGATGTGGGATGATTTGTTTCCATGCAAGGGTTCTGTTTATGTGTGATGGCAGACTTCATCACTTTCTAACAACCAGTTTGGAACTAAAGTGGTGTGTTTTATGGAAAACATAACAGGGCTGGATGCTGGTGCTAGAAGGTATGAGAATGGTAAGTGTACAGCAGACTGTTCTGAGTTACAATTTGAATTTTCAAAGTAGCCTAACAGAACGAGGGGAGAAAAGTAAATATGAGCAACTGTTGGGGTTTGGCTTGAAAGGATTTTATGGTAGAGAACATTTTGTCAGGTATTGATGTCAGCAAGGTAGAAATGATTAGTAATTGGCTGCTTGAAATTAGAGGTAAAATAAGTCAGTGAAGGGTTAAAAAGTATCATGTACGAAGGAAATAAAGCAAAGATAAGTGTAGCAAGACAAAGTGAATTGGGGACCCTCCACAAATAATTAAAGCAAAAAAACAAATCAGGGAAATGTTATCTCACAGTGATTTCCAACAGATGATTAACTACTAAACAGTTTCATCCAGGCCAAATAATTCAGACAAGAGGAACATGAGACTAAACCACCCAATACGGTCTGTGTCTGATCAACAAATAGATAATCACTATATTCAAATTTTTCAAAAAAAAGTAACATGCTTTTAATGCCATCCTAGCACAGCAGAGCAAAAATTACTCTACATGAATATCTGTATGCTCTGAACTACGAGAAAACTGTTAGAAGCACAGAGGCTTCTAATAAAGACACACCAACTTGGAGCCAAAATATTCTGCCTTAACAGTTTACACAAACAACATTAGAGAAGGTGACAACAGATGCATTTATGGTGATAAGAACAATGCAGGTACACATATAATAATACAGAGTAGCATTTTATTATAAAAAGTTGTAAATTAACTGCACCTTTCAGGTTTGGGCTTGTTTCTCAGATTTCAAACTGTGTGATTTTGAGAAATTACTTTAACGAAGCCAAAGTTTCTTTGTCTATAAAATGAGGTACAGACCTATAACAGGTCATACCCTCATGGGAGACAGCCTGATGACAACATGTTATCCATGGGGTATATGAGGATAAAAAAGGGACATTAACTAACCAAACAACAAAACATCCTATTTTAGAGGTGGCTGCTTTATGCTGAAAAAGTACAGATGGTCAAAAATGTCGATACAAGAAAAGAGTTTAAAAACTGAAACGAAACATGATGTTATAATGTGATATACACTTACAGTAGCTGAACAAGAATGCTAAATGAGAGAGAGAAGTGCTTATGCTTAAGAAGATTCACTGTAGACAAGAGAGAGACGGATTACTTAAGACCATACAAGGTCAGTGGAGATAGATGTTTATTGTTATTCCAAAAGATTCTAGCAAAATTGAGAGAGAGGTGCTATATCCCCTCACCAAACAAGAGTAAAGAGCACCATTCTGAATTATTCTAGCACATTTCCATAACTTCCAGAATAATGAGCTCACTTCATAAACTGATGTACACTTACCAACAGAAACACAGGTTTCGTAGTTCTGTACCATCACGTCCCTGTACAGGTCCTTATCTTGTTTCCTTAATAACTTCCACTCCTCTTCTGTAAAAGTAACAGTGACATCTTCAAAGGTTTCTGGTACCTGAAAGGCCAAAAAAAATCCTCTTCAATGTTTACTATATTCAACATATAATGGGCAGTCTTTCAGCAGCAGAGACAGCATTATTTTTACTTTCTTAATTTATTGGGTAGAGGGACCTTTCAGCCACAAGCTTGGTACAGATAAAAATAAAGTTTAATATATGGTGATATTGCACATCACAATTAGCACCAATCTGTGGAGCCATATATGCAATTAAAACTATCGAAGATATATATATATGGTTAACTATTGTTTATTCGAATGGAAAAACATTTTCCTTTCAAATAAACGAATAGTAATACCGAAAGTAAAAAAAATAACGTTGGCAATGTCGAGCCAAATGCTTGACGCATTTGACTCGACATTGTTGTCGAAACCACCACGTGATAGCCATATAGGAGCTGATGTAAATGCGCACCCCACTTATATATTCTAACTCCGAGATCGCACTACAGTGGGGATGTGGATGAATTTCCACTCTCCACTGTACCGCGATCTCCATGCAGATAGTCGACTTATGCGAATGCAGTAGTGCATTCGCATAAGTGGAGTCGACTATCTGGTTCACAAATGTTTGTGCATTCGACATTCTGATTTTCGGCAGATTGCAGCTGACAGAATATATATATATATATATATATATATATATATATATATATATATATATATATATATATATATATATATAATTTATATTTATACACACACACATTTTATATATATATATATATATATATATATATATATATATATATATATATATATATATATACACATACATACACACACACAGATACACCGACACATACATACATACACACAAAGATTTAACAATGTGATGCTTTGAAAAGCTTTGCAACAATCTAATACTTTAGTTTTCAGACATCTGTTATTTGAGGTAGCATAAACCACATCACTGTAAAACAAATCTGTTACTGTTGGAAGTGACCAGATAGGATTCCCTGCATCTACAGGCCTGAAGCTTGGAGATGCTTTGCATAGAGGTAATGACCATCAGGGACAGTGTTTTCTGCCTGCCTGCATGGTACAGAGGGATGGAACCCTTACTCTGAACCACATGAAAAGGGTATGAATAGTGGTGTCAGTAATGAAGGAGCGGGGCAGGGAGGGGAAATAATGAAGGGGCAGGTCTCACTCACCTGCCCTAGAGGAGAAGACAGTTGACATCATTCAGGATGTGCACAAGGAGATATGATTTCTCCACTGTAGACCAGGGAAACCATCTTCCTAGCCTGAGGGAAGAAGGCATGGCTGCATACTTGCAAAGTCCTTTGCATAGGTATGAGAGGTCCAGGGTGGTCATCCCATTGCATGGCCTCTTCTGCTGCACTAGCCCCAAACTTCCATGGGTAAAAAACAGCATAAGACAAAAACCTCTAAAACCACTCCTGAGGGAGATCTATATGATGGCCCCCCTCAGTCAACCATCACCATGATGACTGGGAACAAAGGGTCAGTTAGCCAGGACAGCACTGTTGATTGACAGATATTGAGAGTGAAGAGTGCAAAAACATGAAAGTCTTTACTGAAAAACAATGACCAAACAACAGCAAAAAAACAAAACTGTCATGCAAACTATTTAGTCTATCCTGACAGCACAGCTAAAAGGCTAGGGGACTGACAGCTAATAGAATATAAAGGTAAAGTAACCGCATTACCAGTTGAACAATAAACCAATAAACAAATGCCAATACAATCCAGCCTATAAGGAAATTCCTACAAGATAAAATGCCTACTAATTTTGATACTAAAACCAAAGTATTATGTTTCAAAATATACTGTGATTCAGTTTTCAACAACAAAAGTTTTCCCAATTGTCAACTCTACGGATAGAAGCAACATGTATATATGGCATGGAATGGAATTCCAGCATGAAAGACATTAATATGGGTAGCTATAGCACTGAAGTGTTAAAAGTCCTCACTTCCAAACATGCTTTTGTAATCTAACCTCAACTGTGTGGACAGCTTTCCCAATGTACCACAGGGAGGGAGCAGAATTACAACATATAACATACACCACATTACTGTTCTGGCAAGTATATCCATAATCAAGACGATGGGCATGGTCAGTGATCTTCAAAAATGTTACCTTTAGCCAACAAATAATGCACTTTACAAAGTCCACATGTAGACACACCCTTCATATCACCCAGTGTACAAGATTCCAAACTATTTGTGGCCACAATACCATACAAAGTATGTCTTCTGGTGTTAGAGGACATCAGCTTTTGCAAATTCCCACCTAACTCTGCATCCAGCTTTTAACATATTCCAGTTCCTGAAAACTCTAAAATAAGGAGAAAATTCAGTATGTGGTAAACTAAGACTGTCCAAATCCTCCTGGTGTGGTACTGTTAAAATCGGAGATCTACTTTTACACTTTGTCACAACTAATATTATGCAAAGACAGTTTTGCAAAAACTCCCACTGCAAAAACTTAAGGTCTTGTGGGGCAATATTCCAAAAACCCTGTATTCAAGTTGCATTCCTACTCACTTATAAGAGCACCTCTAGTGGCAAAACAGGTAGTAGGTTGGGGGGAATGCAAATTATCAACAGCTAAAAAAAATCTATGCCATCTTTGGACACTGTTACACTACACACACGTTAACCTATTTCTCATATTAGTATAACATCTAAAACCGTGATCAACATGACTGCGTGCTATCTCTGCAAATTACAAATCCACATTGTTTTTGTGATAACAGAAAAAAATAAAATTCAGAAAAAAGAAGCATGACAAACAGAAAATGATCAGTTTAAGTCTGTAATAGATAATGTTTAATAAAGGAGAACTAAGAAAAAATTGTAATGATTATCCAAAAGGGAAAGATGACCCTGGCCCATGGCACTGAGGGATAAAGCCTGAATGGGTTCCATATTCAATTAACAGCATGATGATGGAGAGACCTCACAGATAGGACTGGAGTGAGTGGCAGATATCAGCTCAGACATTCTTAGCGGAGGGGGAGGGGAGGCAGGTAACTTGAGTCATTGCAACAATCAGCATGAAGAACCTGTTGAGCTCCAAGCTACAAGCAGTATCTTGCTTGGTCAGTAGGCTGCCATGCACGGAAGTGTGCAAGCAGCTCCGAAAGGCAGCCATAGCAGAACTCACAAGGCTGCTGTGGAGTAGTGTGTTAGAGCATGCTCCTCAAGAGAAGAATGACAACACCAAGTCACACCAGTGACCCTGATTTCCTCATTGGCCCTGGATGTGGTCAGGTAGAGCCTGGGATCAGCTAAAGTGGGTCTAGTAGACTCAGCAAATGAGAACTGCTGTTGGCAGCTGATAACGAGCTGTGGGGAGCTTAAAAGAAAAAGGCACACACATTAGCACTTTTGGAAACGAAATGAGTCCCTGACCCCACTGCTACAGTTATGTTCTGTAAAACATATTTTCTATCAATACAAAATGTATCTCATATGATGTAATACAAAATGTATCTCATATGATGTACAGGATTCACAATTACAATGTTGTCCTTTTTGACAGATGCCCTTATAATGTACTCATGTTTTGATTTAATGAAATCCATAACTACTGTACACTGAGTAGGGGTTTATTAGAATTCCTGGATTGGTTTAAAAGTACAATAAAAAATACTTTTTTGCTTATTTTCCATTAAAAAATTAATTGATGATTCAATATATTCCTAACATTGTATAGCACTATGTAATGTTGAATTTCTTCCTTTCTGTATATATATATGTATATATATATATATATATATATATATATATATATATATATATATATATTGTAAATATGTTTGATTTTATTTGAGATTTGTTTACAGGGGTGGTCCGAATGGGTCTACAGAACCCATTTTCAGTGGAAGCCCTGGGAGAAAAGCTCCACATAAAATGCAATACAAATACATTATAGTTCAAAAAAACAATACAAGTGACATAAGGAATACTATACATAAATAAGTTGACAGAATGTAAGCCAAGTTATGTTATACTAACATCTGGGCAGTTTATTTCATTATAGACAATTTTTGTAATTCTAACAACATATACATAGCCTATAAGTAGATAAAGTATACAAAAGTATTATGCTGGTAGCACAATGTTTGACATTGGTTGTTATGGTACATGAAAACTTAAATGTTAGTTTCAGTTAGAAAAATAATAACAGAAGAGTTAGTGATGCAGAAAGATACTGAGAGAGTTAAGAAAACTAGAGGCATTGCAGACTGAGCAGTAGCTTAAGGATATGGTATAGAAACAGAGAAGGAGTTACGAGAAACATTAGGATCTTGTAGACTGTGAAGGAGTGAGATGGGAAAATGAACTTTTGTGGAAGAACAGGAAGAGCTGAACATTAGGCCAGACTTATACTGGAGCAGAGCCATGTATTTTTTAGATGATTTTTTTTAAAAAGGCTTTAAAGTGGGTTAGGCCAGGCATAGACCTTGTAGCTAGAGGTAATGAATTCCATAGTTTAGAGACAGAATAGGAATACAGACAGTGACCTGTTTTTTATGTGTTTTCAGATACTAAGAGATTTTTGTCTTCTGACTGTAGGGATCTATTTGGTGTATAAGATGCGACTAATTTGCCTAGCACAGGACACACAGTAGGCTTGAAAAAAAGGTTGTGCAAGTGGATAGCTGAATAAAAGTATGTTGATTGGGAAGTTCAAGCCAGTTTAGTTCTAGTAGCACTTCACAGTGATGTCTGCAATATTTAGAGTTTGTGGTAAACTTAGCTACTTTAGCACTGTTCCATCTTGCTTAGGGTAGAAGTTTGTAAATTAGGATAGTACACCGTAAAGAAGGGAGGGAAATAAAAAAGGTTTTTGCTAGGGAAATTCTGGTTGCTATAGTTAAGAAATATTTGTTTCTATACAAGAGTCCCAGCTTTTGAGGATTTGTCTTTATATTTTTTTGTATATGGTGGTTAAAGGAAAGTTTACTGTCAATGATCACTCCTAGAGGTTTGGTCTCCTGCACTGTTTCTATGACAGTGTTATCAGATCCAAAGATGTTGAAATGATTGGAGACTGGGGGGTGTTTTTAGGGTGGAAGAGTACTAATTTAGTCTTCTTTGGATTAAGAAAGAGTTGGGTACTTTTAGCCAAGATTTGACTACAGTAAAGGACTGTTAAGTATTGGAAAGCAGGTCTGGTAGTGACTGAGCTTTACAGATTATAGTGGAATCATCAGAATACTGAATGAGTGTTCCAAGATGGGAGGACGTGTGTAGGTTGTTAGTGAAAATATTGAAGACTAGGGGTTTGTGGATGGAGCCTTGAGGAACTCCAGTAGGGTTGTGGAGAAAGGGTGAGAGTTTATTGGACCATTTCACTGCTTGTTTACAATCCTCAAGTTAGCCCTTAAACCATTTTACTGTGTTATGTGAGAAGCCTAAGTTAGACAGTGTGTTCAGTAGAAGGGAGTGACAGACAGTGTCAAAGACCTTAGATAGTTCAAGCAAAACTGATCCTATATAGCATCCTGCATCTCTGCTGTTGCTCACAGTGTCTGTAAAGGACAATAGAGCTGTAGTTGTGATATAGCTGGGTCAGAAACCATGTTGGGTTGGGGTTAAAAGATTGTTTTGTAATAGGTATTGCATTATCTGCTGACGGATATCTCTCTTGGGAATTTTGGATTTAGGTGACAAGATAGATACAGGTCGGAAATTGGTTAGTTCAACAGAGTTGCCTCCTTTGTGGATGGAGGTGATGTGAGATTGTTTCCATATGGTTGGTACTTTTGATTCAGATAAAGACCTATTTATAAGGACACTGATTAGGTAGATGATTGAGTTGGCAGCCAGTTTGAGGAAGTGGTGAAAGATCATCAGCCAAGGTGGAACAGGGTTTTAGTTTTGGTAGCAGTTTCTTTATGTTTGTGGGTATGGGCTGAAATGAGAATGGGGTTTGTATGATATTTTGTTGAGTAGGGGGGTTAGAGGTAGTAGATGGTATAGGATTGGTGCCTAAATAGGCTGAAGGGTGTGGGAGGGGGTCCAGTGTTAGGGGTGTTAGTAGGTCTGCTATTGATTTTATGAAGTGCTTGTTAAAAGTTTTCAGCTATTTGTGATGGTGGGGTATCAGGTGATGGAGTGTGATCACTATTTGTCCCAGTGTTAAGTAGAGTAGATATGGAGCCCCAAAATTTGTGGAGGGTGGTTTTATGCTGGAATTGAAGCTGGGAATAGTATGATTTCTTATCTTTGTTGATTAATTTTGTAACTGTTACACAGCGTTTTGAAGATGACAAGATTTTGTTTATTTTTGTTTAGTTTCCAGGTTTTCCAGGCTAGGCTCTTTGCTTCATTAGGCGTTTACATTCCTTACAGCGTCACGGGTCTGCGTTCATTTTGATTCTTTTCATACAAATGGGGCCTAGAGTATTAAATATGTGAAGGAAGGTGTTATTAAAGTACGGCATCATTAATGGGTAGTATTTTAAGAGGTGTCCAGTCTATTTCATGTAGGAGATTGTTAAATTTATACCGACAAAAATTAGATGAATTCCTAACCGATTTTACAGTGTGCACTCTTAGTTGTTGGTAGTTTGTTCTAATGGCATCGCTCAGGAAAATAGACAGTGTACCTGAAGAGGGATAATTGGTGGGTTGGGATGCTAGGATCCAGTCTAGGGTGGATCGGCAAGTTAGATCTTTGCTGTATCGTGTTGGATTATTGATAAGCTGTGAAAAACATACAGATTGATACTATTTATGAGGGAGTTGGAAGCAATGTTCCGCCAATCTACATTAACGACTCCTAAATTTATTGTTTCGTGATTTACTGTTTGGGATGTTCAGGATAATGCATCTTCCAGCACTGGTATATTGTGACCTTGTAGGATATATATTACTACTATGCAAATTATTTTTTTTTGTGTTGAGGTTCAAAAAAGAGATTAGTACCTTATCATTAGAAAAGGTGGGTACATTACTGGTGTAGGGTGTGATATTGAGTGCAGAGCGATATAGAAGGGCTATTCATCCCCCATTTTCGTAGATCTATCTCTTCTGGTTATAGCAAAGTTTGGAGGTATTATTTCGAAGTATTTTACACTGAGGTGTAGCCATGTTTTGGTAAGGCCTAATATGTCAGGTTTATTTTGATCAATCCAGGCATGCAGTGGGGGCTATTTTATTACACATACTTCTAAGGTTCAGTGTTAGTATGTTTGAATCTTTGGGGTTACTTTCAGGGATTAGGATAAAGGATGGCCCTGATTTAGGATGTATGTCTCCACTTTTGAGTAGATAGGTGATGAGGAATGCGCACCATAAATTAGTAAAACTTTTCTTAAAAAAAATCACTGCACCAATCTAGCAGGCTGAAATACAGAATAGGTAAGCCCGTCAACATTGAGGTTCAAGTTGCATAAAGGAAAGAGATTCCTCGATAAAGGTCAGTGATGCATGCCTCCTAATGTCTCTCTCTTCATAAGAAATGACTTCTTCCAATTTATGATGATCCTTATGTTGAACTGGGAGCTCTCTTTTAATCAAATTTATTCGGATATTCTGCATCACTACAAGGAGATATTACAGAGGTTTCCAGAAATTCTGCTATGCCATGCAAAATCTGCACCAAATATATTGGAGGTAACTGTGACACTAAGAATGCTATTGGAGCATAATGTGCTCTAGACTAAAAGTTGAGATATGAACAGAAAAAAAATGGCTTCCAAATGCTGAAAAAATTTAGATTTGTGCAAACCTTAAGTTGTTAATGCTGAAAGTGCTATTGTCATTGTGATGTTAAGCATACCTGCAGCACTACCTATGTGGGCGGGTCTTATCCATTCAAGCTAAGATGAATTAAAAAGCAGACCACTCACAATACACCTTTGATTCTTTGCAACTTTATTTATTTATTTATTTTACATTTGTTGACCGGGCTAGTCTAGCTGGAGATATTTCCATTTTCAGTAGAGGCCCGGGGAGAAAAGCTCCACATACTTAATAATAATATAGAAAATACAAAGCAATAAGAGGCAATGCCACGTACCTTAGGAAGGAATTAACATAACATTGTACAGTAAACCATCAGGATTAACAAATTATGGTACATAACATTTACATAACATTTGTTGCCAGAGTAGTAATTTAAAGAAAGAGTGAGAAGTGAGGTTACAAGCTAAGAGTAGAGTATTAGTCAGGGTTGCAGCAGAAAACTTATTTTCTGTACTGAACTTGCAGTATGCAGTGTTTCTATTAAATGCGATAAAATACATTTCAGCAGAACAGAAAGTGAGAAGACTGTTTTTCTTGTTCAAATGAAAACACTTTCTTACATTTAATTAAATTTGTGACTCTCCACTCTAAGCAATTGTAATCCTGCCGGCCAGTAGTCAAAAATGTGTGACTTGAGTGACTGCCAATAGTCACTAAATGCATTAAAAATCATATAGCATAAATAACTAAACAGATTCAGGCAGCATAATTTCAAGTTAAATAAAATCACATGTAAAATAATACTGATGAATATAAAATTACTCAGTCTGTAAGAAAGTTGCCAGAGTAAGACACAACATGGGAATGGAGCAACAAGCAAAATATTTCAAAGTACTGACACTGATGAAAAATGGACTAACATTAACAATACCAAGATGTGTGAATAAACTACGTGTGTTGTAAAAAGAAAGGAGTCAGAATGGCACAGAAGAGAGGTAACTATTTTCTTAATTTGCTAGTTCATGTGATAAGAGCTTTTAGAAATGGACAAAATAGAAAAACTCGGGTTGAGAAGCAAATGCTAACAGTAAATGGATAAAATATACTCTACAAATGACTATGGCAAACTAGTTTTATGGCAAAATAGATCACAGACCCTTGTAAAATTTATTCATAATGTCTTCACAGAAAAAGTATGAGGCTCAAGTAAAACACAGATGAGACAAGGGACTAGGAATACCAGATGTGCTGAGTAGAGCACCTTCAATCAGAGAAGCATGGGGACTTCCTAGAAGTAGACTCCCTTCCTACCATAATGATATATCTAGATGATCAGAATTCATCCTCTTTGACCTCTAAGGCATAGTCACAGGCTCAAATCAACTCAGTACTAGCACCTCAGGACCCATCTCCTCTTTCTCCTCCTCCCATAATATACATCACTCTCCCTTCTTTTCAAATTTATGACTATGCTTTTGCCTCCACCATACAGAAAAGATTGGGGGAAGGTAGACAAGAGTGTTAAACAGGCTGGACTTGTGCCTTAGAGCTACAGTTATGGTAAGTACATAGTCTTATTTCAGATGATCCAGTCCATCTTCTTCATACTCTAGAACAGAGTCTGCAGTACTTAACACACTGGGTGGTTTCATGAAAGCATCTCACAGAAAATAGTGGCCTTTAAGGAAAGCTTTCCCTAGAGATCACATTCAGCTTACAGTGTCTTCTGAAATTCAGCAGGGAAACTCGTGTTGCAGCTGCACAGGAAAGTGCCCTTAAGTGAGACTGCACATAACTTTGTAGACACCAACAAATGGCCTTAATGATAATTTAATGTGGCAGAAAGAATAACATGGATGGCAAAAATTATCTACCATCAATCGAAAGTTTGAGCCAAATAACATAACGCAGCTTGAATGGGAGCAAATAAGGTATCGAGACTATGGGATATTTCACAGAAAGCCACCCTAGTCTACTTACGCAAATGATCTCTTGATAGACTGAAGCCTCTGGATAGAAATCACCATTTGGATGATCCTGGGATTATATGACATATCCCTGGTCATCAATGAAAGTGAAGAAACCAAGAAGCCATCTTATGGGAATGAAGGTGTACGTGAGCCATGCCAAGTATTCTGAATGGTCTAATATGCACAGGATTCTTTAGAATTTGAGGTCATAGCAAAGAGGTTCCAAACTTGTCAGGGTAAAAAGGGAGCTACAAGAATTGTCAGGTTTTAATTTTCCTTCATGTTCTGAATGGATTTTGGAAACTTGGGATAAGTGGAAATGATGGGGGAAAATCCTGGATTCATTATTCTTGGGCCATTGCATCAAAGCAAAAATGAGAGGAAAAGAACTTGCTACACTTGGTAATGGTCAAGAATGCAGAAAGGTCACAGCAAGACTTCCTCCAGTGAGGTATTTTGGGTTCTCCTGTTCGATTCTCTGCTTGAGTGCGGGGAGTGCCTTCTGTGTGGAGTCTGCATGTCCTCCCCACAGTTGGGTGGGCGTTCAAAAGACATGCGTAAAAGGGTGTGCCGTTGTTGAAGGTTGAACGTCGAGCTGGCACCTCAGCGTTCGTGAAAATCCACTGCCAATCATTAGCAGACCAGAGTTCCGCTGAGGCGATCCCCAACTGGGAAAAGCCAAAAGACAACAACAACTACTGGTAGGCTTAGTGGCCACTTATATAGCATCGGCAGGTAATAGCAAAGCCTACCAATTAGAAAAATTTCTTGTCTTGGGATGTTGCTCCTATAAGAAAGTGATTTGATAACATAAGCCCATTCATTCTCAACTCTTACATCCTTATGAAATAGATGGTTCAGTACATTTCACTATTCTTCTTTATGTACTAGACTAAAGCTATATTGCCTATGTGAATGACTATGGTACCATACTAGACAGAGTCCTGAAGGGCCAGCAGGGTACAAAATAGCATGCATTTCCCACACATTAATGGCTTTTGCTTGTGATCACATACCTTGGAATGTCTTGCCTTGACAATGTCCCACACCTAATGGTGACCATTACAGTAGGGAGTGGAAAGATGAAGCGGACTGTCCAACAGCAGTTTGAAGATGATCTTTGCAACCACTAGACAGCTTGAAGTGATGAATGAGAGAGTGTAAAGTACAGTTTTGTACCTACCATAAATGTAGATGTTAGAGTGCTAATACAGCTGCAGTCATAACAGATGGGTTCTCCTGCCATCAGGCGGGTCCTTGGTCGGCCGAATTCCAAAGTCTAGGTCCGGCGTCGGTTGTCGTCGCTTCTTCCCTGACGTCAGTGTGCCATGGGTATAAAAGAACCAGCCAACGCCATTTTCTTCAGTTTTTCTTGCCCCAGATGTCAGGTGCCCCCAGAAGGAAGGCAATACATAAATTTGTGTAATAAAGCAATGCAATATAATCAAAATACAGTAGTTGCAAGCAAATACACCATAAAAGAATACCCCAATCAGGTTGTATGAGGAGGTGTTAGCCAATAGGCCTGTCCCAAGAGGGGAAGGAGGGAGAGAAACCTGGACTGCAGCTGTATTAGCACTTGAACATCTACATTTATGGTAGGTACAAAACTGTACTATGTTCATCGTGCATACAGCTGCAGTCATAACAGATGGGTAGAATCCCAAAGCTAAGAAAGGGGTGGTAGGCACTAGGTGGAACTAGGAGGAGCCAGAATGCCCTGCAAGACTGCACTGGCAAAGCCTGCTCTAGTTTTGGAGTATAATGGTAGGTGGTAGTGCTTGGAGAAGGTATGCACAGAACTCCAAGTGGCTGCTTCCAAAATATCTTTGGTAGGAACTCCTCTGAGGAAAGCTGCAGAGGTAGCTGTGGCCCTTGTGGAGTGAGATCTGATGTCTGCAGGTACAGTTTTACCATGAAAAGAGTAACAAAAGCATATGCAGTGGGCTATCCATTTTGAGATTGTCTGTTTGGAAATTGGCTTCCCTTGAGCTCCTATAGCATAGGACACAAAGAGCTGTTCTGATTTTCTGAAAGGCATTGTTCTGTCCAAATAGTAACGCAGCTGTCTGTGAATGTCCAAGGAATGTAGTAGTCTCGCCCCTTTGTTTTGAGGATTAGGGTAAAAGGTAGGTAAGTGTATAGCCTGATTCAAAGCTACCCTGGATACCACCTTTGGCATAAAGGACGGGTTGGTTCGTAAGGAAACTCTGTCCTGATGGAAGATGATAAAAGGCTGCACAGCCATGAGGGCTTGTAGTTCTGATACCCTACGAGCTGAGGTGATAGCCAGAAGGAAAGCTGTTTTCCAGGACAAATATTGCAAATCTGTTGAGGCAGCTGGCTCAAAAGGAGGCAAGGTCAGCTTTTCTAGAATGAAATTGAGATCCCAAGCAGGTATTGGTTGTTTCCTTGGGGGTTTTATATTCTTAGTCCCTCTGAGGAACTGTCTTAAGAGGGGGTGAGAGAATAAAGGTGGATCAGTGTTGTATTCTGCAGAAATGGCTGAGGCATGGATTTTGATGGAGGAGAATGAAAGTCCACTGCTTAGCAGCTCAGCTAGATACTGTAATATTTGAGGTAAATTCAGTTTTCCAGGATTCTGGCCCTTTTTCTCATTCCAGGCACATAACCGTTTCCATTTTGCGGAGTAAGCTTTTCTAGTAGATGGCCTTCTGGCCTCCAAAATGACATCCTGCACCTCCTTGGAGAGTAGGGTCTTTTGTGATGTTAAGGAATCTTCCATGCGGCCAGATTGAGTGTTTTCAGCTGACTGTGAAGAGTTTTGAAGCTGTGCTGAGTCAGAAGAAGTGGCATTAGAGGCAGGGTCCATGGTGGCGAGTGCGTCAGGCTCCTCAGGAGTGGGTACCAGTGTTGCCTTGGCCAGTCCGGAGCAATGAGAATCATCTTTGGTCTGTCTGCTCTTGTTTTCAATAGAACTTTGGGCAGCAGAGGAAGAGGTGGGAAGGCATAAACTGTCATTGATGTCCAACTGAAAGAGAGCGTCCACTCTCCAGGCCTTTGGATGGAAGATCCTTGAGCAGAATTTTGTCAATTGATGATTTTTGTGGGAGGCAAAGAGATCTATGTCTGGCCTTCCCCATTCTTGGATTATTTCTGTAAAACTTTTGGATGCAATTTCCATTCATGTGGATCTGTCATATTCCTGCTTAGGTTGTCTGCCAGCGTGTTTTCCTTGCCTGGCAAGTACTGTGCTTGTAGTTCCATTTGTAAGTCCATGGCCATGTTCCAAAGTGACATGGCCAGTCTGCATAGGGGGTAAGAATGTGTTCCTCCCTGTTTGTTTATGTACCACATAACTGTGGTGTTGTCCGTTCTTATCAATAGTTGACCTGGTTGTAGAAGGTCCTTGAAAGCTATAATAGCATTTATTACTGCTAGCATTTCTTTTTGATTGATGTGAAGGTGCTTTTCTTTTTGGGACCATTTGCCCTTAATGCACCGATCTGTCAGTCAGAAGAAGAGGCATTAGAGGTAGGGTCCATGGAGGGGAATGCGTCAGGCTCCTCAGGAGTGGGTACCAGTGCTGTCTTGGCCAGTCTGGAGCAATGAGAATCATCTTTGGTCTGTCTGCTCTGGTTTTTAATAGTACTTTGGGCAGCAGAGGAAGAGGTGGAAAGGCATAAACTGTCATTGTTGTCCAACTGAGAGAGAGAGTGTCCACTCTCCAGGCCTGTGGATGAAAAGTCCATGAGCAGAATTTTGTCAATTGGTGATTTTTGTGGGAGGCAAAGAGATCTATGTCTGGCCTTCCCCATTCTTGGATTATTTCTGTAAAAACTTTTGGATGCAATTTCCATTCATGTGGATCTGTCATATTTCTGCTTAGGTTGTCTGCCAGCATGTTTTCCTTGCCTGGCAAGTACTGTGCTTGAAGTTCGATTTGTAATTCCAGGGCCATGTTCCAAAGTGACATGGCCAGCCTGCATAGGGGGTATGAATGGGTTCCTCCCTGTTTGTTTATGTACCACATTACTGTGGTGTTGTCTGTCCTTATCAATAGTTGACCTGGATGCAGAAGGTCTTTGAAAGCTATAATAGCATTCATTACTGCTAGCATTTCCTTTTGATTGATGTGAAGGTGCTTTTCTTTTTGGGACCATTTGCCCTGAATGCACCGATCTGTCATGTGCACCCCCCAGGCGTAGTCCGAGGCGTCTGTTGTGATGACTTGATTTGCTTGAAGCTTGCAGAATGGGAGACCTGTGTTTGTTTGGCATGCTTGAGCCCGCCACAGAAATTCCTTTTGAAGACATGGAATTAGTGGTATTATTGTTTCCAAACTGTGGCTGTGTTGAGACCATAGGTTTTTCAGGTACCATTGAAGTTTCCTCATATGCAGCTTTGCACATGGGATTAGTAGGATGCAAGATGCCATGAATCCCAGAGCCTGCAGAATTTTCCTTGCAGTCAGCCTGGTGAAATTTGCTAGTTTTCTGAAGTATGAGTTAGTTGCACCTGCTTCTCTGGCGTAAGGTAGGCCATCTGGGTGTTTGTGTCCAAGTTGGCACCCAGGAAAATTATTTTCTGAGAGGGTATTAGCCTTGATTTCTTTTTGTTGACTGTGTATCCCAGAGAATTCAACAACATTATTACAAAAGCCAGATGTTTCAGAAGTATGTGCTTGCTGTCCGCTTGGATCAGGCAGTCGTCCAAATATGGGTATATTTGTATCCCTTGAAGTCTGCAGTAGGCAATTACTGATGCCAGGCATTTTGTGAATACTCTGGGCGCAGTAGACAAGCCAAAGGGCAATGCAGAGAATTGATAATGGGTTGAACCTGCAAGAAATCTGAGGTACCTTCTGCAATTTTGTCTGATTGGGACATGCAGGTATGCCTCCTTGAGGTCCAATGTTACCAGCCAAGACTCCTTGCCCAGCATTGGAAGAAGCTGCTGTAATGTGAGCATCTTGAATTTTGGTACGAGTAAAAATGTGTTTAGGATGGATAGGTCCAAAATAGGTCTCCAATCTTTTCCCTTCCTTGGTACCAGGAATAGTCTGGAAAAAAACCTTGACCTTGTTCGTAAGTAGGTACCTCTTGAATAGCTTTCATGTCCATGAGATCTGAAATTTGTCTTTGTGCCTCTGCCCTTTGATTGTGTGGCAGGTTTGGCATGCCTCTCATTTTTGGAAGGGTGTGAAAATGGAATCTGTAGCCTCTATTTATAATGTCCAGGATCCATTTGTCTTTTGTGACAATATGCCAATTTTTTTGAAAATAATGCCAGTTTTCCACCTAAGGGTGCTGCCATTTGAGCCTTGCTTGGCATGCAAAGGGGAAGTCATTGGGCTTGTTTTCTGAATGGCTGCGAACTATCATCACCACCTCTTTGTGTAGGAGCTTGCCATTGTCTGCCCCTAAACGATCCTTGAGATTGCCCTCTGCCCCTCGGGTGCCTGTGTCTACCTCTTTGGGGTCTGTCCATGGCTGGAAAGGACCAATTTTTGGAAGACCAATTTCTACTGAAACGTGGAGGTTGTACCTGTAGAAAATCTTTCACTGTTTGCATTGATTTAGCCTTTTCCTCCATTTTCTTTAATACCTCCTCAGCTTTAACACCAAATAATACATCCTTTTGAAGAGGGGCATCTAGTAATTTAGCTTTGACATGATCTGGTAAGGTTTGCTCCTTGAGCCAGGCATGTCTGATCCTGTAACAGCAGCTCTACATGAGGCCTCTAGAGCAACAAAACCACATTGTATGTTTACCCACTTGTTCTGCACTATGCATCAAATCCTGCAACTCCTTCAAGTCTGGTTGTTCAGGTTGTGACATTTTGCTTCTCAACTGTGATAACAGAAACTGTTGGTACTTTAGCATATGGAACTGCCAGTTTAATGCCCTCATGGTTAAGGTGGCGAGGTGTATACCTTTTTCCCCACCTTTCTAAGGATCTGGAATCTCTCTCAGAAGGTAATTTTAGCAGTGGAGGCCTTAATTCCCTTGGGGCCCTGTGAGATAGTTTCTGGGTCAAATTGGTGTGAGTCAGGAACCCGGTAGTACCTGTCAGGCTTGGGTGGGGCTGGGGGAAAAGAACCGGGGTTAAGGCAGGCCTCCGAGTACACATTATCTAGTATGTCTAAGACAGGAGGTATAGCCAGAGGCCTGTGCTGAGGTAGCAAGAGAAAATCCCTAAGCCTTTTCTTGGAATCTGAGTACTCTTAGCCTTCCCAGTGGAAGTGTTCCCTTAAGGTATGCAAGGTTTCCCCAAATGAGTAATCCTCTGGGGGGGAGACAGAGGGAATGGATTCCTCAGCATCAGAATCTTCAAAAGGGGAGTAAGAATGTTCCTGTTCATCAAAGTGCTCTGAAATAATGGAGGCCTGGTCAGAGGAGGGGGATTCTTCCGCCACTCTGGGCCTTTTGTCTGGGGTGGGGGTTGAGAACCCCTGATAAGAGTAATCAAATCCTCAGCCATTTTAAGCATCTGTTTTTTAGGCATGGGGCCTGGAGAAAATGCATGGCTGCTTTAGTCTTAGTGAGATCCTTGATAGAAAAAGAAGAGGAAAGACTGAAGACAGTGTCTACATTAGATTCACCACCAAGAGTGGCGCACAGAAGACACTGCCAATGAAGTGTCCTCGCTGAGAACGGACCACCTGTAGTCGGCTTTGGCGTGGTGTCGGTCGGTCCTTATCTTTGCGTTTTAGACAAAACTGTCGGCATAATATAGTTAAATTTTGCCAAAATAGTACTTCTTGAATGTAGCAAAAAGAAATACAATTATTAACTTTGTCTGACATCGGTCTGAGGCAAGAAAAGTTTCCCCAACGGGGTACTTAGCTTTCAAGAAGACTTCGGTTGCAAAATTTTCATAATTTCAGGAGCTGGCCGACCGGCACTTGCGAACTGCTTCTGCTTCAGGCACCGCGCGACAAGAAAGACTGAAGAAAATGGCGTTGGCTGGTTCTTTTATACCCCTGGCGCACTGACGTCAGGGAAGAAGCGATGACAACCGACGCCGGACCTAGACTTTGGAATTCAGCCGACCTAGGACCCACCTGATGGCAGGAGAACCCATCTGTTATGACTGCAGCTGTATGCATGATGAACATCGTTTGTCATCAGACAGTCTTGACATGTCCACTGGAGGATTCCCATATGAAATCTTACATATGGGACTGAGAATACAGTGGCAGCCATCAGGAATACAAGTATGCGGCAATTTATTAAGAACCAATACCTGCCAAATGATGAGGCTCACTGTCTTTTGAATGCATAAACTAAATTCCTGTGGTAGAGAAATGTGCATAAATTAGTGCGTAGTAGACAATGTGCGAAGACTGGACTAGACAGTCAGGAGGAGAAGGTAAACACTTGCACCACACCACACTCATCACATAGTCCCTCAAAACCTACACCACCAAAACACACACATAGAAACACAAAACACACACCTACATTTGTGGAGGCTCTCAATAAAAACCTGCCCAAGCATCAGGGACATCCAAAGCATAAACGCAAGCAAACTCCACCCCCCAACACAACCCAAATGACACATAGCCCACAAACTCAATGTGCCACTCAACCACAGCCCACAAGGCATAACAACGTACCCAACACTCCAATCATAGGTGACTCTATAGTCAGGCACACTGATGTTCCACTCACTAGACTAAACAAGGAGAAAGTTACTGTCAGATGCCAGGATCCGCCACATAACGCATGCACTCAGGTCACTCCACAATAAGTACAAATATGACACTGTCATTGTCCATGTTTGTGTGAATGACCTGAGATGTACCTCCCTGGACTACATGAAAAGAGACATGGAGGAGCTCTCTGATCTTGTATCCCAGACAGGTATGACCCTAACCCTGAGTAGCATCCTGCCATCACCCAGAATGATACCACAGTACAAGGACAAAATGATTGACTTCAACAATTGGTTAAGCTTCTGGTGTCATTCTAAGGGGATCCAGTATTTGTCTGCCTGGGACGACATGATCGACAGACCACGATGCTTTGCCAGAGATGGCCCGCACCTGTTGCCCTTAGGATTCCATATACTGGCTAAGGCTCTTGCCACCCCTATAGTGCCTTTTTTAGGCAAGATTCAAATGACAAATTCACCACCATAACAGGTACAAGCAAGCAAAATCTGAGGGTAATGCTACCCAATGCTAGAAGTCTAAACCTCAAAATGCACTCACTCGAGGCACTCCTTAAAATGTAGAACACTGACATCTGTGCAGTGACAGAAACCTGGTTCAAAGCTCCAGAGAGCACCCCTGCATTACCAGGCTATAATTCATACCTCACCTTTCGGCCACCTAACCCAGAACAAAGCACTAAAGGCGGAGGCGTGTTCATATTCATTAAGGCTATCCACACCTTCAGGCTAGTTGCACAGCATAATGCATCCGAAATTATCTAAGTGCAACTAACTCTGGGCAAGACCGCAATCCAAATTGTAGCTTGCTAAAGACCCCCCCACCATGCCCCAGGATTCACACTTCTCATTTCTTGATACACTGGAAAGTATTAGGGTACACCCCAACACCCTAATAATGGGGGATTTCAACTACCCCACTATTAACTGGGAAAACTACTCGTGTACCAACTCTTCTGCTCAACATTTTCTAGAATTCATAAATTCCAACGCCTTGGATCAACTTATTCACACCCCCACCAGGGGCAGCAATATCCTAGACCTGGTCATTACCAACATGGGAAACCGGTGTTCCACACCAGAGGTCAATTTCTTATTGGTCAGATCCGACCACAAGCTAATCAGCTTAGACATCCACATCCCACCCTCACCCCCAATTAGGGAAACCATCAAAAAAAAACTTCTCCAAAGCCAACTTCACACTTCTTAAGACAGAAGTGGCAAACTTCATGACACCCATGCAGACGGACAATAGAGGTATGACTGCCGAATCCTACACAAATGCACTTTATAAGCACTTACACGAGTGCATGGATCATGCTATCCTTAACAGAACCAAGATGTTATCCTCCAAAAAAAGGAAGCCAATCTGGTGGTCCTCTGCCACAAACAAACTCTACAACAGAAGAAAGAAACTGTTGCAAAAAAGAGTAAAATCCCATGAATGGAGGAACTTCCTGGTCAACCTCAGTAAGAAGCTGAGATCCCTCATAAAATCCTCCAAAGCTAGTTACGAAAACAAAATTGCCACGGACTCTAAAGACAACCACAAAGCATTCTATAGCTATGTCAAGAATCTAAATGGAAACACTCAAATCTGCTCCGAGTTACAGCACAATGGCACTAAATATACAGAACCAACTGATATTGCCAACATCCTAGCAGATAGGTTCAGTGCTAACTTTACCCCCCTCTCACCCCCTAGAGGGCCCATCTCTATACCGGAAAAATGCAAAGTTCCTACAATCACGGCTGCACAGGCAAAAAAACACACTCTCCAAAACCAAGAACACAGCATCCATGGGACCTGACAATATCCCAGGCTGTGTTCTACACGAACTACAGAATGAACTGGCACCCTACCCAAGTACCATGTTCAATCATAGCCTCACCTCAGGCTTTGTACCCACTGAATGGTGCACCACGACGGTTATCCCACTCCACAAAGGGGGAGCCACCTGACGAGCCTGGTCTGCAAGGCCATGGAACGTATCATCGTGGAACTCAAACAAAGAAATTGGTACTCTCCAAACTCTGGACCCTACCCAGTTTGGATTTGTAAAAGGCAGATCATGTCTCCTAAACCTGATTGACTTCTTTGAAGCAGTCACCAAAGCCAGCGATGAGGGTAAAATGGTTCACACAGCTTATCTAGATCTCGCCAAGGCTATCAACACCATTCCCCACTCTGGAATTATAGATAAGCTCACTAAACTAAGTATAAATCCCTATGTCACAAGATGGATTGCCAACTGGCTCAGGGACAGAACCCACACTGTGAAAGTAGTGGATTCCAAATCTGACATCAGACCAGTGACAAGTGGAGTACCACAGGGTTCAGTCCTGGGTCCTCTCCTGTTTGGTATCTACTTCTCTGAAGTGCAGGCCAACACAGAAGGTCTTTGGCTAACAAAGTATGCAGATGACTGCAAACTAGGAGCCATAATCAAAACTCCTAATGATGTGGACAAACTACAAAAGGGCCTCACTGAGACAGATACCTGGTGTCAAAACCATGGCCTGAAGCTCAATGCCAAAAAGTGTATTGTCATCCCCTTTGGTAAAAACTCTGTAACCATGAACTACCACATAGCTGGTAGTTTACTTAATGCCGAAAATGTGATAAGAGACCTTGGGACACAGGTGGACAGTAGTCTCTCCTTTGATAATCACATCGCCACAGTGCTCAGGAAATCACTCTATGTGGCTCATCTCATCACAAAAGGATTCTCATCCAGAAAAAAAGAGGTCATTGTTCCCCTCTACTCATCACTCATTAGACCCATTATAGAGTACAATGCCCCTTTTGGTATGTACCTCACAAGACATCTACAACAACCGGAAAGACCACAAATACCTCACAAAGAGGATTACTGGCCTCAAACAGATGCCCTATGCAAACCGTCTCAAAAAACTACAGCTTTACTCCATCGCATATCGCCTACTCAGGGGCGATCTCTGCCTAACATACAAAGCTATGTCAAAACCAGAGCTGTTGGACATGCTCCACTTAAAGAAATCCCAATCCCTCCGAGCTACACGCTCTAGGGACCTAAACCTTGTCACCACAATAAACAGAACATGCTGGAGTGATAGATTCCTGTCCCATAGACTTCCCATACTCTGGAACAGACTACCTATGTCAAACAGAGCTCCTCATTAGCACTCTTCAAGAAAAATCTTGATGATTGGATAGGAAATGGGAAATCCACCCCAGGGATCACTTCTGTGGCTCTGCTCGACAGGGGCACAGGAAAATAATTTTTTTGGGTGGCGAAAGCCAGGGTACATTTTTTGGCTAGGCTTGTATGGGGCCTAGGGCCGATAGCCTAGTACCTACCTATGAACCTATGAACACCGCGGTCCATGACATCATTAGACAACATGCAAACACCACAGTCCATGACATCAGTAGACAACATGCGAACACCAGGGTCCATGACATCAGTAGACAACATGTGAACACTGCGGTCCATGACATCAGTAGATGTGTGAACACCAGGGTCTATGACATCGGTAGACAACGTGCGAACATGGGGGTCCTTGACACCAGTAGACAACATGTAAACACTGGGGTCCATGACATCAGTAGACAACGTCTGAACACCGGGGTCCATGACATCAGTAGACAACGTGTGAACACAGGGGTCCGTAGAGACAGTAGACAACATGTGAACACCTAGTTCTGTGAAGGCAGCAGACAACATGTGACCCCGGGGATCTATGAAGGTAGCAGACATATGCAAACCCAGGGATCCATGAAGGTAGCAGACAACATGCAAACCCAGGGATCCATAAAGGTAGCAGACAACATGCGAACAAAGGGATCCATGAAGGTAGCAGACAACATGCGAACAAAGGGATCCATGAAGGTAATAAGACAGTGTGTGAACAATGGGCTCTGTCAAGGTAATAGACAGAGTATGAACACCAGGGTCTGTGAAGGCTTCATCTGTAACTTTACAGTGTTTAACATTATGCCCACAGATTGGCACATGTCAGATAAAGCATCCTATGACTTTAGTAGCTAGTCTAGTGTTACTGGGACTAGAAGCTAATCATCCACATAGGAGATCACTTGTCCCTTTAATGTGTTGCAACCATGTCCATACATTTGGCAAACATCTAGGGGGAAATGGTGAGTCTGAAAAGAACTGTCCAAAACTGATAGTGGCTGCATCATACTCGGAGGTGGAGAAACCTCCTTAGTTTACACGTAATCATCCTGTAAGCCTAGAAAGTGCATCCAGTACCTTCTTATTAAACAAGGGAAGATTCTTTGTACAAAGACCATGCAGAATGTCCGTTCTGGGATAAATTCATTTGGGATGCTTAAACCCAGAATTGCTGCAAAACTGTTTGTTTTTGCTGGACCCAAAATGAAACTTTAATAATATATGGACCCATTGTGTTCAGGTGGATATTCCTCAATAACTTTTTTTTTATTCAAGCAATTCACAAGCATTTCCCCATGCTTCCCTGGCAGGGTGGAACATTTAGTAAAGGTAGGAAGTACAAGAGAGCAGTTGTGTTGAAGAGAATTACCTTCTGTCTATAACGTTATCAATACTCTGAAACTGGGCTTTAGTAATGCTGGATATACCCATGCATGGTTGGTATCATTTGATCACAAGGGCAAAGACTGAGCTAACACTACCCACACTTGGGAGTACATTATTGCTATTGTATAATGACATTATTTAAGAAAAAAATTCTAAACTTTTGTAAATAATGTTATTATATAAATGTACTGTTTCTCATGACTCCTCTGTTGTGGGCAATGTCTAACTGCTGTACTGCACGTGTTCAGCAGGAACATGTTGATGCTTGCACAGTACATTTCAGTTGCTCCTCAGAAGAGTCAGAAGTATATATGATCACTGTACTGGGCAGCCACTGTGGTGCAGCAGTTAGCGTTGCTGCCTCACAGCAAGAGGCCCTCCGGTTCGATCCTCGGCTGGGGTGCCTTCTGTACAGAGTCTGCATGTCCTCCCTGTGGTCACACAGGTTTCCTCCGGGTGCTCCAGTTTCCTTCCACATCCAAAAGACATGCTGTAGGTGGATTGGACACTCTAAATTGGCCCTAGGCGTGAGTGCGTGCGTGTGTGTGCTTTCTGTGGGAGGTTGGGCACCGGGCTGGCAGCAAGACACCATAAATACTCCACTGCCAATCATGAGAGGACAGGTTATCCGCTGTGGTGACCCCTAACCGGGAAAAGCCGAAAGAAGAAGAAGATGTTCCTAGCATCCCAACCTGTGAACTTCTTTAATATATGGTTCTTTTTAAGTGCTGTGTTTTCCAAATATATTGGGACAACAACAGTAGAAGAGAAGGAAATAAAAACAGCCACAGTGATTTTCCTATTACTGGCAGCTGCACTAAAGATAAGCATCACAGCTACTGCCAGCCATGACAGTTATTTTCGGCACAGCAACAGCTTATAGAACTTCTTTGCATTAGCAATGTTGAATTTACAATGGGCTTATGTTTCTTTGTTCTCCATGCAATGAAGAATGAAATTGCTTTTGTTTCACTTATATGGCTAATATTTGAGTTAATTTTACCTATTTACTAGTATTTTTCATTCATTTAACAATACTATGATCTGTTCATTTATTAGCAGTAATTGGAACTTGTGCTTCTGTGGTTTTCTACTTCAGATTTTTAGATTTAATCTACTTTACAGAGTTTCCTTTTGTATGGTTCCCTGACTGCAGTGCAAAACTTCTTTTTGGAACTGCTCAATTTACAATGCTGATTCACCTGTCCAATCAGTTATATGTATTTTGGAATAATTGCATTTTGTTGTATAATGGCTCTTATCCACCTTTCTTACATTTTGGCTGGAGGGACAGATAACCCCTGAATCTCTAAAGCTGGGCAATTCCTCATGAGTTCTTCTGTCTGCCCCCCACACACACACACACAAGAAAGGCAGGCAAGGAACACTTAACCCTTAGTTCATGCACTGTTTCTACCTCTGTGGTGGGTGCCCATTCTTCTAAAAATCACAGCCATAGGGATCCCTCCCACTGTTGGTTCTGTTGCTGGTCAGCATTCTTTAGGAGCCAAATCTGTATCAGACTCATGCAAGTCCCAGCGATCATACAGTGGAGTTTGAAAACATAGCCGCTCCGTAATAGTGAGTTTTGCGATCTCTGTCACTTTCTTGAAGCTTCTCACCGATGCCATTAAAAGTGGTTCAAACTTGTCATCGACGTTACATAGCTACATCCTTGTATGGCAGCAGATTATAATGCAAGTGTCTGTTCTTCTCACTGTCCCATCTGCAGCAGTTTGCACAAGGTACATAGGCAGGTTGCATAAATAAGTCATTAGTGTTGTCTGTGAAATGTTTCACATTGACATCTGTCAAATCCTGTGACAAATGATCTGCAAGATCACAATGGAATCTAAGCATACGAAAGAAATAATTTAGTGCCCTAATGGAAAAAGAGACACAAAGACATACTTCTATGGCAATCCACAGCCTTGGCTCTATTTACAGTGTGAATAAGTAGATTTTGGGGAGTAGGCTCCCATTTCAGGAACACTACAGTGACAAGAGAATCCACAATGGGCAATTTTATTAATCTTTATCAGCCCTGGGCAGTTGGAGGACCCTGTGCAGTCCCCTTGATATAGGGACCATCATACTGATGCCATTCCGTGCACCCTGGACAACCATGGATATCATTTGTCCTTCCAGGCATTCTGGACAACCATGGTAGTATCACTCAGGAAGTCACATCGGAGAACAAAAAGTATCCTATGAAAGCCTGAGATGAAGGGATGTTAGAACGCAATCCCTTTCTATGCAGGAGTTATACAATTTCCCCAAATTTGGTGTCATCAGAGAGAAGTTGGGAGTTAGCTTCATTCCATCATGAGCCCAACGTGGGAGAATCCAGAAGGGAGCTGACATATTGCTTCTTACTTCTTTACTTTCATGGACTCCTCTGACAGGAATCATCTGAGGGTGAGTAAATGAAGGAGTAACCCTCACCTATCGTGGAATATTCTAGGATGGTTTCCAATTCCACTTGTCCTAGGAATGTTAGAGGCTGCAGGTCTAGTGTGAGAAGGATCTTGGGTGGGAGCTGGAGTTATACACAATATCACAAATGGCTCTAGCATAGAGGTGTGCCATGCTGATGACAGGATCCTATGACTGAAACCTGTGTGGCATTAAGATAATCCACACCAAAGGAACTGTCCTGGCACAGAGGAGCACCAATGCTCTAATGATGGTTTGTAATGTTAAGGGGACAACTAATGCTGACCTCAATGATTATTTTCTTGGCACTAAATGCTCAAATGCTGATGAGATGGAAATCCAAAGTGGAGAGGACAGGACTGGCACAAATACTGGTTTGATGTCCCTACCTCAAAGCCTTGGCATTAAGGAGAAAAGTGCAATCACAGGGATAGGCATTGGTATAAAAGGCACTGATAGCAAGGTGATGCTGAAAAAAAAGTACTGGTGACCAACAGTGGTGACAGCCATCAGTGTCAAGTCTTTGGATGATATCAGCAATAACACTAGATGGGTTTTCTCATCCCTCAAGAATCAGGGCCGACAACTGGCCTGAAAATGGCAGGCTGTAAACAGGAAGGATAAAAGAATCCCTGTCCTCTATGGAACCAGAAGGGCAAGGGAGGAGACGCACCTTCACCTGACCTTGCAAAGGACCTTATATAATCATGTTAGATGAGTCAAAGTCCACAATAACACTCCTATAGGATGAAATAAGACCTACTAGACCTTACAGACATAAAAAGTGAGAAGCCAAAAGAATGAATCTCTGTCCAGTTCTAATTCTAATACAGGAAAGATATGATTTAAGTCTGTCAAGAATCTTCAGTAGTCAGAATGGAAAGAACATCCTGAAGTGATCACAGAAAATTCTCTATCCTCCTTTCTAAACTTCTAGCAACAACTGGAGAAGCACAGCCTTTATTGTTGGATGTGGAAACTGTTCCAAGGGAGAGAAGATTATTTCCAGTGTTCCCATGGTCTCTGTGACTCGAACCATTTGATACAAGCTTATGACTACACTCTCTTAAAATCTGTTTATCAAACCATCACAGATTTCACAGGATATCATCAAATGTTGAACACCTAAGCATACTACGCAAACAGTAACATCCATATGACACTTACAGCACTTCTTAAGTCTAGAATAGAATCCACAGAAATACTGAGCAACCACCACAAACAACCAACCAATAACAAGGAAACACAGCTAACACAAGCCTAACACTCTCCAAACACAAGCAAAACACTAGAGAATAGAAGTTGTTGAAAAATGTTTAAGAAGCTGAACAAAGGCTAAAACAGGGAGGGAAATAATGTGGAACGAGTTATGGCCTAAGAGAGAGAATTAGCAGCAATCATTAAAAAACTAAAGCAGGTTTCAAAGAGAAAATAAAAAAGAACCTCTGACATTTAAACACTTATTTATCCAATCTGGATATAAAGAACAGCCCAAAGTGAGCATTCTCAACAAAATATGATGAAACAGAGCATGGAGCCATTTTCCAATGTGCACTTCCCACGAAACAAAGGAAATTCAAAGAAGAAAGGAAGTATTGTACATTATGGAAGAAGGGGAGAGGTTGGAGCTAGGGAAGTTTTCAATGCCATGCTGTCTTGAACCTGCCATTTTATTGTACAGATTAAAGAATATGGACAGGATCATCATAGACCTAGACATTCTTTAAGTAACAGCACTGACAACACTGTGGAAAGCTGTATATATCGCCTGCCACTGTTTAACTGAAAAAGTAGTAGAGATGCAAAGTGTGAGAAGCTGTAGAAAACATTCAGACATTCTGGTCAACTAATCAGACCTGTTGTGGTGGAAGTCTTATGCAGAATTGGTGTTTTTTAGTTAAAAGACTAAACTGAGTATTTTTCATGTTTGCTTTAATCCCGAACACCCCTGTGGAACTTTCTGTCAATGGAAGTCTTCAAAGTTCAGAGCCAACAGTTCAGTCAGATGGACTCTTGTTTTCCAGTGGAAATGTTCTGTAAAAAGTTGCGAAGAAAACAGACTGTCTGCTTCAAGGATCAGTGAGCTCACTCAAACTTAATTTGTCATTATGTGTTCTATCTGCCTTAAGTTAAAAAAGCAATATCCTTCACTTATCAAACTTAATTTGTCATTATGTGTTCTACCTGCCTTAAGTTAAAAAAGCAATATCCTTCACTTATTACTTGTCAAAACTAGCTAGTTGCAAAAACTATGTACATGCTTCTGTTTTTATAATCAATCAATAAACTGATCTGTCTACATATTTAGGTAAGAAATTTCACTACTTGACTTCAAAATCTTGCAGCTGACTGCTTACTGACAATCAAGGACAACTGCACAAAGCTGAGGAGTCTTAACTGTTGGCATCTGAAGAAAGAAAGATTGCCTAGTTACAGTTGTCATAAGGTAATATGGCTGGTTCATTTTTTAAAGTGCTCAGTAATTCTGTCCAGGGTGTACCAGATAGGTCTGGCTGGTGGTATGGTGTTAATATAGTACACTAAAATTATCTATTATATTTTTGTATACTATAAAAAAACAGGAAAGAATTGTGGCACTGGAAATTATCATGCTCTCATGGAAATCACTGTATCTATAAATGCAATGGCCTGAGCTAAGGTACAGTCAACTTTTTGCAAGGTAACACTGTCAGGCAATGGGCTGCGAGGGAGATAAGTGAATTCCTGGGAAGCCAGTGGTTATAATTCTTCTGTTATTTGTAAAGTGTGGAGTGTATTTGAGTGTGATTAGTACTGCTCTCAACTCATGCAAGCAAAGAGTGCATTTACTATAAGCTCTTAAAGTTGAAGTTAGTCTTCTTAATGTATTAATAGATGGTCTGAAGAGCAGTGCAGACTGGAAGATCACAGTCCCTGTTTCTCATATATTAATTATTGTCATCAGTGTCGATATTGTAAATTGGACTTTTACAATCTGAAAAACTATTCTGCATCTAACAATATGTAAATACTTTAACAAAAATAACTATACAGAACAATGCTTTATACACTATTTATTTATTTATTTACTTTTTGGCAATCAAGTTAAGAAACATGCAAAAAATGAGCTTTACTTAGTACTGACATATGTCAGTGTCACAACTGAACAAGTAAAGTAAATAACAAGGAATCCCACATGTTGGCATGACCAAGTATGAGAAGATAGCCACCTTGGGTACACTTGAAACTCAGTCCACTGAATTTAGGGACGGCATTGTAGCAAGTGTTGCAGTGCATGCAGCTACGAAACTCCGTACAGTCCCATATAATCTCAAAATGCAGCATGAACTTAAGAACAGGAACTGGAGAAGAAACTTTAGTTGCAAAGGGAGTAACAGAGGAGAGTGTCCAACACTGCAAAGGAGACAATGAAGTATTACATTAAATTGGTCATAATGCTTTTGAAAGAAAAGCAATGCCAGCATGATAAACATGACCAGTCTTCACCAAATGCATGCGGGAAGCAAATGTGAAAACCCAGCTCTGAATGTTAAGTCAATACTAAATGTTTTCCTCTGTACAAAAAGAGGGGTGACTAATATTTTTATTAGAGCATTTGAGTGTGTGTGTGTGTGCGTTTACTTTCCCAAAAAGTGAAAGCAAAAAATTCTGAATACAAAAATGTTGATCTACAATATATTAAATCTACAATTATCAAAAAATAAATAATAATTCTCACTGTTGCAGTATTCTTTATACTTAGAAAATCCTGCCAGCATACCAAAGCCTTTACATCATCCTGCATTGTATGTCAGGTGTATGATCCTTGCACAAGTCTATGGCACAAAGATGATGTACGAACACTCAAGCCTCAGAAATAAAGTGCCCCAGGAGAACTAGAGCAACCCAGAACTAAGGTGATACAAGTAGAAGTAAGACAGAAAATCCTTTGGCCAGTAGAAGGTCCACAGAAAAGAAAAAAGGGGAGGGGGGACCGAATACTCCAACACTGAGAAGTAGGACATCTACTGTTATAAGATCTTCCACATCTGTACTCTGCACTTTCTTATCACTGATGCAGTATTCTTACTGGAGAGAACAAAAGCTACTGTAAAGAAAGTAAGAAGGAAGGCAGAGAAGAGCCCTCCACAAACCCATGAAGGACAGCCCTGGCCCTGAAAATGGCATCCAGTTATAACGTTTAGCAAAGTGTGGAAAGAAAACCAACTAGCAGTTTACAAAATGGATCTAGTATCCAGATCCTTGAAAACAAGCTCCACAAGATGCTACATCCCTAGTAGGATAAGCACAAACTGAAGTAGAAAGAGGTTTGCCATGAAAAGAATACCTAAAGGAAATTTCCTTAGAAATCCAGGAGGAGATGGTTTCCTTAGAGACTGCCAAACCCAATGTCCTGGTATTAAAGGAAACAAAGTTGTTCAGATTCTGATACCTTTAGTCTTATCCATGTATTATCTGAGCCGTCTATACAAATCCAAAGGGTGTACCACCTTCTCAGTAGCAGATTGAGAAGGAAAAAAAGATGGAAGGTGAATATATTGATTGAGCAACAAATTTTTAACCACCTTGGGCATAAAAGGATTAGTACATAGAGACACCCTGTCTCTATGAAAAATCTAAACCAGTGGGACTACCATGACAGCCTGATGTTCTGAAACCCTTTTGGCAGAAGTAAGAACCACAAAAAAAAGGAAAATATTGCAATAAAGAAGAAACATCAGACTCAAATGGGACACAGTGAGTTTTTTAAGCACAAAACCAAGGTCCCAAGGAGGAGGAATAGGTCTTCCAGGGGCCTGATATGAAAGACACCTAAATCTAGAAGCCAAAAGCAGATTCAAAGGCAGACAAGCAAAATTTGTGGACAGCTGAGCTTTAACAGAAGAATATGCCAAGCCAGCCCTGAACAGTTTACACAATAGAAAAGGACCATTAGGATCCCACAGAAAAATGGTCTTGTCCTTGCCTGAGACACCAAACAGAAACTTCCTTACATTCAGCCACACATGATTTTCTAGTAGTGGGTCTTCTGGCCTCCTGCAGAACCCAAAGCACATCATCAAAAAATTAGTATATAAAGGGAATCAAAATCCTATCACCCAAAGTTTCAGTTGAAATGTGGACAAGTAAAGGTAAATGAGCGACTCCTTGCCTTGTAAGAGAAGATCATGCAGTGAAGTAACTTGTGAAGATTACCTCTGGCCAGGTCAAAGACAAGGGGTAACTAATGAAATCTGGACTAAAAAGGAGTCACAAGCAAGATTTTGGGAGAGTCCTTCATGATCTTGTGCAGGACCCTGGGAAGCAGAGCAATAGGAGGATAGGCATACAGGAACATTCCCTTCCAAAAAAAAGCAATGCCATCCACCTTCCAAGCCACAGGACTTGGAACACTGGAACAGAACTAAGGAAGCTGCCAGCTCAGAGAGAAGACAAACAGACCCACTTGAGAAGTAGAACACCAAATGTCCAGAAACAACTCCATATGAAGCATCCATTCAGGAGGTTGTGTTTTGGACCTGCTCAGAGAGTCTGCTACTAGACTGTGCTCTGAAGGGATGCAAACCACCCAAAGAACCAGAGGATGACAGATTCCCAGGCTTGAAATGCTAGTTTACAAACAAGACTTTGTGCCTTCCTGTTTGTAGATGTACCACATGACTGTGGTATTGTCTGTAAAAAAAAAAAAACCCTCTGGAGATTCTGAGAACCAAAGTGAGTGAAAGGCCTGAACATCTAGAATAATAGCCCTCATCTCTTTGAAGTTAATGTGGTCTGACATCTGATGAAAAGACTAGAGACCCAGAAATTCATGACTGCTGGAAGAGGTTCCCATCCCTGGTAGGAAGAGGAGCTTGAAAAGGCATAACTGGATTGAGAAAGCTCTGTTGAATTCACCAGTGGAGTTACAATGTTTGAGGCAGGGTAACAGAGGGACTAGAAACTCCAGAGAATTGCATTGCTGAAGCCACACTGTCTTGCAGTACCTCTGAAACTTTCTTGTATGACATTTGGCAAAAGGAACCATGGAAATGGTGTAAGCCATGAATCCCAGACCACAGAGAAATTCTTTTGCAGTAATAAGTGAAAGAGGAAGAAGAAACTGAAAAATAGGCATTCAGGGACAGGACCTTGGAAAGTGGAAGAGAAGCCAACATTGGAATGGTCTAGATTTTGAAACCCCAAAAGACTTGGTCCTGAAATTGAATCACATTTGACTTCGTCAGATTAAGAGTGAATTCCACACTGCAAAGGAGTAGCATATTAAATGTAAATTTGTTGAGATGGTCCTGAATCAGGAGATCATCCAAGTATGGGAAAACTGTAGATAAGGAATTATCTTCCTTAGATCAAAGCTGCAAGGAAGAATGAATTTGTGAAGAATAAGCAAGTGATTCTTCACCAGAATCCAACTCCTCATCAGAAGTATCATATTCTCTTCCCTTTTTAGATGGGGTGGATGACCAAGGAGCAGCAGGAACAGACAACCCCTGGGGAGGTTCAAGAGCCATCAGAGAATTAAACAGCCCTTGAGTAATGCCCTGTCACTCCTTGTGAGTATGTTTAGCAATGGGAATAACCTGTTTGTATTTTTGTCTCTTGTTTAATCTACAGGGGGTGGTCAACACCCTTCCTAGATTTAATAAGGGTACCACACACCTCTTCCCTAACTAATGTTAGGGGAATACCCCTAGGCCCTTCAGAAATAATCAGACCTGGTTCCCCCTCAATGTCTGTAGAAGATGTATGCATAGCCCCAGTGAACTGAGTTGCAGCAGAAGGAACCGGTATCTGCATTGGACTGACCTGGGAGTCTTCATTCATTCCAGCAGAGACATTCAGTGGAGGCTGGACAGCAGCAGACTCACAGCAAGCTTTCTTCACGTTTTTCATAAGAGATGGCTGACCTTCAGGGTTGGTGGATACAACCATAGTACCTTGGGTCAAAAGTCATAAGCACTGATTCTCCAAATAGATGTCAAAGGCAAGCATCTGTGGAGTGTTTCATGTACAAGAGCCTGACAAGCAGCACAGAGTATGGGCATATGTGTTGTCTAAACATAAGAGGCACGTCTCACATCTGTCCTTATGGGGAATCTGCCTTTCACACCTATATTTCCCCTTCCTAGATGACATGAAACCAAACACAACAGATGAAAAAAGAAAACGAACCCCAATGAGGCATTTATCTAAAAAGGCTTGGTAAGAACCAGCTCAACAAAAGGCATACAGACCTAAGATCACACTAGACTTATGGAGTGGCAGCAAATAATTTCTGAGGATTGAATGTCTGTATCTCACCTTTAAGCACTATGTTTGTGTGAGGAGCATAAGCCTGATGTACAATGCTGCGGTGAGGTAAAGGCTTTGGTATTCTGGCCAGACATTAGGATATCCTGCCAAGGATAACTTAAGTATAAAGAATATAGTGAAACAACAGTGAAAAGGGAAGGACATCACGCAACATTAATGACGGCAACTATATTTTATTTTATATGAGATTTACTGTCATAATCTTTTTGAAGCCCACAGTCTTGAGACAATAATATTGAAAGACCAAAATGCTGAAGACTAAAATGTCATTAAAAATATGGAATACCGAATCCTCCTACCACTGTGAACCCAGGAACAAGTAAGCCCTGAAGGGATGTGGACCGAGGAACGTGAATTAACATGGGTCCTGCGGGGGAGGGGGATGGTCCAGTCCAGGACTTTGAAATTGTGGTGTATCAGGTTTAGACTACAGAAACCAAACCAGGATGCAGAATCAGATAGACATCAAGAAGCAGCCTATTATAGTTGACTGGGACTAAGTATTTAACTACTAATGATCTAACGGTACCCAGACACCCACAGCAAGGAAGATGTCATTTTCTGTTACCCCATTTGGATCACAACAGTTTACCAAAATTCCCATTTAGATAAAATATGCCCCCAGTAGTTTCCAAACGCTTATGAACTGCATAGTGTCAGAAGCTGGATCTTAACTTTGTGCTGGTTTAGACAGTACTGCAATCCACACGCATACCTGATGGTAACGTTCAACAGGTTAAGGAGGTGCCAGGCAGACGAAAAAGTACAAAGTGAACAAGGCAAACAAAAGTTAGGTTGAATGCAGCTAAAGGCAAACAAATGCCAAGTGGGAATGACAGGCATATCTTATCAGGTGGGCGATAAATTCTGGTCAGAGCCTGTCATGGTGGAGACTCTTCGTAACTACTCCAAGGTTACATCTTAATGGAAAAAGCAAATCAGACAAGGTCATTTGGACTTTGGCTTATAACACAAAACTGTAAATCTTGAATGGAGATCTGTGTTAGGCAGTCTTGATTATATATATGAGTTTATTTTGACAGAGGTTTCAAGCCACAGTCTTGCAATCCTTATCAAGCTCTCTTCAAAAGGAAAACAGCATCTAGAGTGTCAGTCCTAGAATTCAGTCAAGGAATAATCTGGATACAGCTATACAAGAAGAATGTCTGAGGACAGTCTTAGCTCTCCAAAATCTTCACCCCTACCTACCTGGCAGAAAATTCACAGTAGTCACAGATCATAAACTCTTAAAATGATCATAGTGGGCCAGCAGTCAAAACCGAAAGCTACTCAGATGGACCTTGGGAGTACTGTCATGCAGCATGACTATTCAAGTACAGCAGTGGTGTAGTAATCCAAATCCAGACTGTTTCTGGATGGTAACACTACCCCATCACCTACAAGGATGCACCTGCTAACCATGCTTTTCCTTCTAGCGGGGTGCCTCAAGAAGTCTTACTTAGATTTAGAAAAGAAACATGAAAAGTCTGATAAGTTGTAGAACATCTGAGGTTTTTTTTTTTTGCAAAGTTACAGCCAAAATGTAAACGGTCTATCAAGATGTGTAACACAAGTAATTTTTCCTCGATGGTGTAAATGCAACAGTGCTCTGTAAAGTAAATTTGCATCATATACATACAGTAGCAGGGCTTAGATCTTGTATAAAGCTACATTACCGTAGCTGGGGTTGGAACTTTCTGATTAAGAATGCAGTTTTGCTGTGGGAGATATTTACATTTAAAATTTGATCTAACAGAGGGGGTAAAAAACACGAGCATCTTTGTATTTTACAGAAAGAGTACTGGATAACTGACAGAACTAACACAATCTTTTCCACTACTGTCAAAATCCAAGCCACTCCTCTGGAATATTTCGAATGTAAGAAAATTCTTCTGTGATCAGACCAACCAGTTCAGTCAATAAGTTGAGTATGCGCGGTTCACTGTGGAAGTATTCTGTGAACTACTATTT
>NC_056744.1:1664448485-1664482920 GCF_019279795.1 Protopterus annectens | reverse complement strand
CTTGTGCATTGGGACGTTGCACAGTATAACACTTCAAAGACTTTGGTTGTACATAACTTATGTGATAGGTGCACATGAATGGTACCTAAGTTGCACCTATTCAACTGAATGAGAAAAGCAGATTACCTAAGTGAACAGACTCTACGTCACACCTGAGTGCTATGCAGCTATGGCCTAGTCAGTTAGGCACTTGTATGGTATTATAAAACCTGTGTGGTATGCGATTTAATGGACGATTCAAATGCAGGTTTTTATTTTGCTTTATGGCTCAGCACCACAGCTGTGCCAACCTGAGCAGCGTACATTGCTCAGGTGGGATCAGTGTTTATGAATACCACCTTACATATGCCTTGGTCTGAAGGGAACATGACCCTCTTGACAGCTCTGTAATACATGTCTATGTTAAATCATTGAACGCTTAAAACAGCAAACGATTTATCGAACCCATGTAAGTGAAAGCTTACAATCTCTAATGCTTAGAACACCAATTTTTTTCCAAGGGAAAAAAAATCTCTGTTCCACAAAAAAAAAATTTAAAACATTACATAAAGTGGGGGCTTTGCCCCCCACACCCCCTAATTAAATATACCAACTATGAGATCACACTACAGTCACGAAAACAGCAAAGTAATGGAAGCGGCCAAGAGATTTCTTTTCCAGGGAGAGAATTCGCTTTTATGCCGTTTCGCTATTTTGCCTTTTCTTGCTTTTAAGTTCGATCAAGATGCATTCGAAAGAATGCATCTTCAATCATTTAATAGGAACCCTGTAATACTAAGTCTGCAAACATATTTTGTTGACATAATCAGATCCAAATACAATGAAAGTTTTAAACCAGGAAAACAAAAAAACAAATCTAAGATTACATCCTTGTTTAGAACAGCAGAAGCATTAAAAATAAATATATATATATATATATATATATATATATATATACCCACACACACACATATGAATGTCTCTATATCTATGAATTTATACACACACACACACACACACACACACAATATATACATGTACACACCCAGACAAAACTGATAAAAATATATATGTCATCCAGTCCCAGCTTCAGCCAATAAATATTTAACTAATACTTAACCCTCAAAAAACAAATCTATAATGTTTGGAAGCTATCAAAAACTCTCCAAAACACCTACAAGCTTCCAGATTATAGACCTTAACATCATTATAGAAACTATCACCTCCTTCAAATACTTCAGGATCTTGCTATGTCAGTCAATTAGCATTAAACTCCATATTGAAAAAAACAAGGAAAAGAATACTCTCTTCTTCTGTTCAACAGAATATCATTTTATGTTGCAGCTCCTGTAAGTTGCTAGTGATGGACAACGAGATCCTTCTGACCCATTTAGAATATGGCCTTCCACTCACAGCAGTTGACAAATAAAAACAAGGTCCTATAAGACATTACTAACAATATCTGATAATTTATTAGTAATTCACCTGCCCATGAGAATCACTTCCTCATTTTAGACAAAGCAAAATGGCTCCTCTTTCAACAAAATGCAGATTTATTACTATGTGTTGAACTCTTTAAACTACCATACCTTTATATAGTATCTCCTGTAGCAGCCAAACTAATTAAAAAAAAAATAAATAACTTTGTACAACTTCAGGAGATATTCACTGTCTGCTCCTATACTATATGCACCCTCAAGTAAGCTTCATAAGACCAAACTCTCCTCCTCCTCTCTAGCCCCCAGTCTTTGGACAACCTTCCCATGTATCTAAAGTCACAGTTCTCCTGCTGTACCTGCAGAACACAGCTACCTACTGAATGAAAGTTAATATTCCTGCTTCCAAAGGAAACTCGTTACTTAAAGGCCTAACTCTTTTTCTTCTATCTCTAATTACCATTCACTTCTTCCACCCTCCTCTGATTACCTTAGAAACTATCATTTTATAAAGTTCAAACAATGTAAGTAACAATTTAAACTTGTTATACTACAACAGTTTGTTTTCTTCATGATGTTGTATTTATTCCTAATTTCATATATTTCAGCAATGTCTATTTAATTTCACCCATCTCAGTATTGTTTGTTGTAAAATCCCCCTTCTCTGTCACACTGAAAATAAAGCACATCATATGATATTAACACTTATGCTCTGTCTGAATGTACCCTTTGTTGATCAGTGCATGTCAATAGTAAATTAAATAAATAACCGACTGGTATATATCATGAAGAATGTTAAGAATTAAATGGAAGCTGTCTGCATTTACCCCAGGATAAAAAAAAATTGCAAAACCTTCACAAAAAATGCTAGTATCAGAGCCTGAAGAACGACTAATGTAAAACCCTCCAAGGATGCAGATGTCCTGATTTTAGTGATTCAGAAAACAACATATCAGAAACTCCATCTAGAAAATTTATTGTTACAACTGAATTTTTAATCTAGATGATTTCTTAGTCATGAAGAGAAATATATAAAGGAAAACTATATAAAGGAAAACTTACAGGAATTAACATAAATGGATGAATATAAGCTAATATAATAAGCTAAAGAAAATTAAAATGTCAGGCTGATCTCAGATTAGCAAAACAAATTAATACAGTAATCAAAATCAACAAAAGAGATTCACATGATATAATAGAGTTAAGCACAATACATTACTGTTAAATTAAACTAATAGGAAATGAGGAATTACCAGGAAAGCATAAATTAGTTAAAGAAAACAAAGAAACAAAGATCACCATGGAATCATCAATTAAAACTGACTGCAAAGCAGTTAAAAAGTATCACTATTGGAGGATTTAGTAAAGGAAATGGGTCTATAATATCCCTAAGAAAGTAGATCTCCCCAGCTGTGGCTTTAAACTTTGTGACTTTCGACCTGCCCACCCCTACTGTAAATTTGACTTTGGGAGCTCCTTCCAGTCTCATCTCATCTGGTCATTCTACTGGGCACTGAAAGATCAAAGTGGGAATGCCCTCCAATTAGACTTTTAAAGTTTGAGTTAGACTGTGTTCCATATCATCCCTCTCATTTAGTGTACACTGCAGTACTGAGAGTATTAATCCCTTTAACATCTGGGACTAGACTACCAATCAGTGAGAGGAACTGCCTCTTGAAAATCATCTTGAGATTAGTGATTCTGTCCTGCATCTGGTGACAGAAGGAGCAGAGGGGCATTATTTTCTAGCCTTCTTCGACAGTACAAGTCACTGGAAAGTCTGGAAAGTTCTTCTTAAGAGCCAACTTGGGATTAATGCTTCTGCTTTACTCCTAGTGAGAGAAGGAACAGGGAGGCATTTATTCCTGCTAGCCTCTGATTAGATAGAGTGAATGGGTTTCACTGAGTGGTCTGGCTGCAGTTTTGTTGAGAAACTTTTCACAGCTTTTGTGTACCTTGGCTTTTTGTTTTATCCAGCTGCTTTAGGTTCTGGATAGGATATCTACAAAGAGAAGACTATAAGAAGCACACTAAAGCCAGCTGGGCTAAAACTAATCAGGAAACAGCTTGGGATTAGGGCTACTCTTTTGCTTCTGGTGAGAGAAGTAGGAAATATTTATTCCAAGCTGCATGAAGCTATATTGAGCCCAGCAGTATCTCCAATACCAGGTGGACAACACCTCCAGTAATCAAATCAAACCTCAAAGGCACTGCTTCCATTTCATTTCACATTATAAGTGCATGGAACCATTAACTTGCACTTTCCAGCCATCTCTGCAACTAACTCTGTTGAAGTGAGCATCCTGAGACAATGTAGCAACTGGCTCATATTTACTAACTACCACCTACTATATAAACAAACTGACACAATGTGTGAGATATGTAGTTATATAATGTTATTGGAAGCAAAGTTCTCACACAAACCACAACAAATAACATGTAGGTTGTCAGTACCACACATCACAGAGCTCAGACAAAATAACTACACCTACATGTGCTGCAGCCCTTAAAAGTAACCTAGCTAAACCACAAAAGCCTCCTAATTGTAACCATAAGAAACAAGTACCCTCAGCATCCTCACAAACACAACACAAGCAGCACTCACTATGAAACATACATTCAAAAGTCATACAAACTAAATCCAGTAGCTCATAAGGCAAACTTGCATGCATTCCAATATCCTAGTCATAGGTGACTCCATAGTGAGACACACTGATGGCAGCACCCTGCAGTCTGTGCAAGGAAAGCATCACTATCAGTGAACTATCAGGTGACAGCATTCACCACATCATGCATGCACTCATGTCCTTGCACCATAAGTAGACATATGACACAGTCATAATGCATAAATGAGGTCTCAGAATATGTATCTGCAGAATATGCAGATACAGACCTAGCCTTGAATAGCATTCTATCATCATGAAGAATGATGCTGCAGTACAAACAAAAGGTTAACAACTTATATAATTGGCTTAGCTTTTGGTAACAATATGTATGGGATGAAATGGTAGACAGTCTTAACCCCTTGAATAGGGATGGCCTGCATTTATTCCACCAAGGTTTTTGTATATCGGCTAAGCCCTTGTCCAATCAAGAGTGCCTTTGTTTAGTCAATGTCAGTCTTCTAAAGCTTCTAACATAGCAAAACATAATCTGAAAAACTGCTCAATGAAAGGAGCCTTAACAAAAAACTCTAGTCTTCATAAGCACTCCTTCCCTGGAAGACATTAATATATGCTTCATCAGGGAGAACTGGTTTCAGCCCAATGACAGCATTCCAAAAGTACAGTGTTTCAATGTGTACCACACATTCTGCCCACTGCATTAGATGAAGACACTAAAGGCAATGGGGTCTCCATATTCCTAAAATAATCACCTCCAGGCTCACTAGACCAAATAACGAGTTGGAATTTCTCCACTTCCAACTATTAGTTTATTATTATATCTTAGCTAGCAAAAGTACTCCTTCTATGTCCCCTCTCTGCCCATACCTCTGACCTACCACTATGGAGTCCTTATGCTAACATTTAGCCAAATATCATTCTCCTTTGAGACATAAGCTATCCCTTCATTAGCTGAGAGACATGTACATCATCAAAGAGTTAAGCACAGAAATTTCTGGATTGCATCAGTACAAACTCCCTGGACCAATTATTCCACATCCCAACTAGGGGTGATAAAATCATGGACTTGGCCCTTACTCATATGAGTCAACTTGGCTCCCCATCAATTGTAACTTTTTTCCAGGTCAAACTGGACTGCAGATAAGTCAGTTTTACCTTATGACTGAAGTTGTAACCATCTTCTAATATGTCAGTAATTAAAGATTATGCCAATTCTAATCTATGAACATTGAGTGATAACCTGGCTAAATTAAAAAACCCTTCTATCATAATAATCTATTTGTTATGCAGAATCATTTCTGCCAAATTCTATGCACATGTAAATTGCAGAGACATATTTGCTCCCCTCCAAAGTTAATACAATGCCAAATTTAAAAATACACCCCTTTGTTGGAATCCTAATACAAACTGCCTTTATAATTAAAGAAAAAACTCATTGCATACCTACCCCTCAAATGCCAGATTTTTGAAGATCATCCCGATTTTTACCTAATGAATTTGGTCTGTTCTTCACAAAATTTGTGGTTTTTCAGGGAACTCACTTAGGATTGAAGTCACTACATGACATATATTTGAATTTCAAACTTCATATCCTTCAGATAATGCATGCTAACACAAATTGTTTTAATCTAGCAACTTTTAAGTTCATAAGAGCAACATTTAAAGGTTTGTCCATATGTTGGGGCTTTTGTACCCCCATTAATTGAGGCTTTGTCCAGATTTCTTGCACTAAGAAGGTGAGAGGTATGATTGCACGCAAAAATAAATTTAACTCTCATGATGCCAATAATGCTCTTGTTAAACTTAACAAGGAACTCCAGACCCTGATCAAATCAATCAAAGCTAGATGCAAAGTAAAAATAGCCACACAGCCTTCCTTACCTATGTTGGAAATCTCAGAAATAACATCCATCACTCTGCAAAGCTAATAGTAAAGGATACCACATAATCAGACCCAGAGAACACAGCCAATCTACTAGCAGACACATTTAGTTTACAGTTTATCCTCCTGTCCTCTCCTATATTCCCAGATCACATACCTGTATCTACACACCTTCAGATCTCCCAAGAACAAGTTCTCAAGGCACTATCCAAGACAAAGAACATCACTTCTATGGGGTTGTGTAATATACTGGTCAGCCTAAACATGGCTGACCCCCTACAGACGTAACTCATATCAGACCCCAAGCAGGTTTCATGCCAGATGAATGGAGGACAGCAATAGTCATCCCCTATACTAAGGTGAGGCATCACCAGACCTGGGTAATTATAGATCCATAAGCCTAACCAGTCTCATCTGTAAGGCTATGGGGACTATCATTATGGAATTAATAAATAAGGACTTAGGTAACCTACAAACTTTTGATCCAAACCAAATCAGATATATCCTGCCTACTGAACCTGCTTGATGTCTTTGAGAAGGTTACTGAAGCAAGGGATAGGGGCAAATCAGTACTCACTGCATATCTAGACTTCAAAAATAAATTCACCACCTTCGCACACTCAGATATCATAGCTAAATTCTCCCAACTAAATGTAAATCCCTATGTAACTCACTGGATAGCAAACCGGCTCACAAAAAGAACTCGGGAAATTATGGTGGACAACTTTGCCTCCCCCAAAGTCCTGCTACAAGTAGTATATTCCAAGCTTCACACCTTGGGCCAGTCTTTAGAATTTACTTCTCAGAGGTGAAAGCAAATGTTAACAGTTTATGGTTGGCCATATTTGCAGATAAATATAAACTTGGTGCCATCTTGAATTCCCCTGTGGACACCGAATCATCCAAGAGGGCCTTTCAAAACAAGTAGCTGATGTCAAAACCATGGACTAAAACTAATATCAAGAAATGTATAATTTTATCCCTCAACAAGCCTGGCTTCTCTTGTGACTATCACATTGGAAACATACACCTGAAAGTCGATCCCATAGTGAGGAATCTGGGTACCTATGTCCACAATGAACCGTCCTTTGATCAGCACATATCCATTATTGTAAGGAAGTAGTTTTTCATCACACAGTCTTGGATTACAGAATATTCAGAGAAGTGCAGGATTATTCACACCTTAGTAAATGATATTACAGTTAATACAAAATGTGGTAAATCACATGACAACCGAAGCTTTAAAAAGGGCAAATCACAATGCAGAATGGCAAAAATCCAGCAGAGAATATTCTAGTATAATTCTTTGCCACTGTTAATGTTTGGCCCTGCCCACAGTACTTCAAGTTGTTTACTTAATAAACTGGGTGTGGATACAGCCTAATGTAAAAAAAAAAAAAAAACAAAGTCTTGACAAATGACATCTTATCAACATTGTGGTGATGATCTAAAACTGCATACTTCATCTGGCAAACAAAATGAAAATATTTGGGAATAGATTAAAGAACAGGAATACAGTATGAACCAACTTGAAGAAACCATTGCAAGAAATATTTTAGAAGACTGAATCTAATTTTGAAAACTTATTTGAAATCTAAGAGTAAGGTCCAAGTTACAGTTCAGCTTTCTCACTGTTTTACATTATAGCTTTGCTGTGATAAAGCAAATGAAACCTGCTTCCTACCTACCATATGATGTATAAAAAACATTGCTTGTCAATGTTAAATTATTTATAAATGTCAGAATAACCAGACTCACAACGTACTGCTGTTTCCGTTATAGTTTAATATGTCCAAGCAGTTACACTGTCAGAGTTATTTCAATTCTATTATAACTTGGCTAGAATACAGTCTTTGCTTCTTATTAGCTGTGCTGCTTAAGATCAATGTACACTTGATGAAGATGTCACTCCAGAAGGGAAAACAATGTCCAGTATATATACACTTTGCATAACAGCAGATATTATTTCCTAGTGTCCTTGTGTATGCGTGGCTGATTCTTGTTGCACATCATCTGTATGTTAGTTGAAGTGTCTGCATTTTATTTCTTTTATTTTTGCATTCTGAAGACTCACCAAAAAGTCCCTGTTAAAAATATCAAATGTCTTTCTGTATGTTTCAGTCATAACAAGATGCCATATGCCGTTATGTTTAGCCCACACAAACAAGTTAAACCAGACGTTCTGTTTAACATGAACCATTTTTAAACTAAGCATGTTTCATCAGAAATTATTTTAGCAGATGTCTAAGATAGCTGCTTGCTTCAGCACATTATATTTTTCATATCTATTCTTAGAAACTGCAAGGCTTGAGCTGCAGAGTTGAGTTACACTTCTGCTTTTTAGAAAGAAACATTTATTTCAAACCTTGTATTAAGATAAACCTTGTCTTAGAAACAAGAATTTTTCTTTTGCATTGCAGCATACATTTAATTGCTTTGGGGATAAATATTTTACTTTATATAATGTCTATCAGTCAGGATTATGTATACTTCAGTGTAAAAGGAGGAGGTATGTACCCTCATTGTAACTGAGTATATTTATCTGTCAGGGTTTGTGGGATTGCATACATTTTTGTTGACATCATCACATCTGACCACAGTGAAAATTCTAAACCACAAAGTAAACAATCTAAGGTGACTTCCTTGCACAATTTAGAAGAAACATTTAGGTAGAAAGTCAGCAATGGATTAAACCTGAGGTGTGTAAAAGAAAAAAAAAAGAAAAAATGAAAAGAAAAGAAGGCATATAAAGATTTAGGGCAGAAAAAAGAAAAGAAAACTGAAAAGCTTACAGTTTTAGTGGAGATTGTTGATTACTGGAACACCCATATACAATCAAGAACTGATGCATGAATTGCAAAGGTGAGCCAACTTTAAGCCAAAAGATGAAAGGTTAATAACTACCGCTGAAGATAGTAGGATAGATACACAGTGGTTCATAAAATCTATTAAAAAATATGGAGATGCCACCACAGTCAGCATCAAGACTGAAGGCATGCTAAGCACAAAACCTTGGTATGGAGGGAATGTTTTCTGAACATTTAAACCAGCATTTTGCTTCTGCAACTTCTAGCATTGAGCAGAGCCTCCTTAAAGTCATCCTGTTTTGGATTTTATATTATAGTTACAGTGGGATGTGCATTAGTTGGATTCCACTTAAAAAGCACTGTGGAGGGTGTCTATATTATTTTGTTGAGACTCAAAGGAGCGAACGTTCATTTTTTGAACACCCATTCAATGAACATACATCGACTGACATTTTAAGTGAAAAGTTTCCTAGGGCAAACCAGTGGTTTGTCACCATCTGGAATTTGCCTTTTTCCCCACTGTAGTGCAATCTTGGAGTTGGTATATTTAGTTGGGGGGTATGGGGGTGTAGCCCCTCACCTGTGTAGGTGTTAAGTTTTATGTACAGTCGCTATAGTTGCTAGGGTGACTATAGTCAGTTTGCCCTAGGACACTTTTTGCTTAAAAATGTTTGATAAATAGTGTTTTCACTGAATAGGTGTTTGACAAATGAGTGTTTGCTCATTTGAGTTTCGACAAAGTGATATAGACCCAGGGGGTTAGCATGGGCTTTTAGCTAGTATGTGGAAGCACTGAAGCATTGCAACAAGAGGTGCAGGCCATCCTTTGCAAAGTTTTGCTCTCACATACTGGATCCCCCTGGATTGACACCAAGTATTTAGCCAGTTGTTGAAGGCACTTGTCTTTTCTTTCCAGCTAGACAACACTGTTGGAGAATGAAGGATTCCACTCAGGACTAGAATATTCATTGGTATAAATTTAGTGCAAATCCCAGAAGTAGTACTCAGTGTCCCACTGTACTGTAGTAAGATTTATATCACCAGTGTCAGCTAAAGGAGAAATCCCAGAAGTAGTACTCAGTGTCCCACTGTACTGTAGTAAGATTTATATCACCAGTGTCAGCTAAAGGAGAAATCCCAGAAGTAGTACTCAATGTCCCACTGTACTGTAGAAAGATTTATATCACCAGTGTCAACTAAAGGAGAAATCCCAGAAGTATTACTCAGTACCCCACTGTAGTGTAGTAAGATTTATATCACCAGTGTCAGGTAAAGGAGAAACCCCAGAAGTAGTACTCAGTGTCCCATTGTACTGTAGAAAGATTTATATCACCAGTGTCAGCTAAAGGAGAAATCCCAGAAGTAATACTCAGTGTCCCACTGTAATGTAGTAAGATTTATATCACCAGTGTCAGGTAAAGGAGAAACCCCAGAAGTAGTACTCAGTGTCTCACTGTACTGTAGTAAGATTTATATCACCAGTGTCAGGTAAAGGAGAAACCCCAGAAGTAGTACTCAGTCTCCCACTGTAGTGCAGTAAGATTTATTTCACCGGTGTCAGGCAAAGGAGAAACCCCAGAAGTAGTACTCAGTGTCTCACTGTACTGTAGTAAGATTTATATCACCAGTGTCAGGTAAAGCAGAAACCCCAGAAGTAGTACTCAGTGTCCCACTGTAGTGTAGTAAGATTTATATCACCAGTGTCAGCTAAAGGAGAAATCCCAGTAGTACTCAGTGTCCCACTGTACTGCAGTAAGATTTATATCACCAGTGTCAGATAAAGGAGAAATCCAAGAAGTAGTACTCAGTGTCCCACTGTACTGCAGTAATATTTATATCACCAGTGTCAGCTAAAGGAGAAATCCCAGAAGTAGTACTCAGTGTCTCACTGTACTGTAGCAAGATTTATATCACCAGTGTCATACATGTGATATCCTTTGACTTGGATTAGAGTATGACAAAAGTAATGTACTTTTGATAACAGAACTGTTCTTAACAATGGTTAACTTAGCTTCTACCAGTATATAAAGATGATGTTGGTCATGTGTGTTTGTTTCTCTATATGTATGTATGTGTGTGTGTGTGTGTGTGTGTGTGTGTGTGTGTGTGTGTGTGTGTGTGTGTGTGTGTGTGTGTGTGTGTGTGTGTGTGTGTATTTACACATCAATCAAAACAGCATCTGTGGAAAACCAGCACTGAATAACAGAACTGCCTATTCCACATATTGTCTGATGTTTACATAAGTTGCAAAGGTATAGCAAAGGGACATCTAATGGATAGCTGCACAGGCAACCCCTAGCAGCATTGGCCTCCCCCAAACACACATACAGAATTAATTGGCCTCTCCAGTAGGCACCTAGCTCGCTTTTCAACTCTACAGTCATCTGGACTTCTACATGTTAATTACCGCATCTCGATATTTGTCCACGTGTCCATACCACTGCTCTAGGCTACCACTAATTTATCCATAATATTTATTTCATAACTGTGACATGTACTGCACTCCAGTCTTTGTACAATCATGTCTTTAGCTGTATAGTGTAGGTAGCTTAAAGTTTCTCATTGGCAGCCTAGTGTTCCCAGGCAGTCTTGGTCACAACTATTTTTTTTTTCTGTGACATGGATGTCCTCATCCATGAGACTTATCTCTTTACCTCTGTTGACCTGCAGTCCCCCCTCCTCTATGTGGGTACATCCATGTCTCAATTTGCCCCTTGGTACCTCTGTATGTGTCGATGACTGTGACCCACACCAGTGTCTCCCTTATGCGGTATAAATGGAAATGTGAGAAGCATAATGTGACTCAACCATGCATTGCCTAGCATGATTTTAAATGTCACTCTATAAATCATTTTGCTCTGTGTGACATCACATTGCCACTGTGTACTTTTCACAGCCTGAAGAGATGGATGAGCTGTTGCTTCACCTGTGATGCCATATTCTATCCATATTGCTATCTGGGGTAGAGGTGTTGCTGGATGTTGTTCTCTGTCATCATCATAGCTGTTGTCACTGATGCAGCATGTATTTGAGGGGGGCTGTGACAGGATATGGTGCTGTGGGTTCAGAGGCTGCCAGTACTAAGTGCTGAACTGCCTGCTTCCTCATGGTCATGCTGTGATTTATATATAATGCTGCTATAGTTTTCATTCAGAGGAAGAGGAGTACTGCAGTATGCAGTCAGTGGAGCCAAGCTTTCACAGAGCTGAACTCTGTGTTCTGTGTTCAGGAATGGATGGTGTTATACTGCATTTCAGCCATTCTGTGTGAATTCCTAAGGACATCATCAACCATGCCTCCAGTGTGTATCCTGTGTCACATAAAACACAACACAGACATATAAAGCTGAGTATTGGGTATGTATTATCTGTAGCTCTCCATATGTCATGTGTATTTTTAGAGTTAGCTGCTAGATAGCCCTTTGGAATTTCACCGTGCAGGAACTTGCACTAGAGATGACTTGTATGTTGCTAGTGTGAGTCATGGACACTGCCATGGTGCTATCCAGGTACACTGGTTTTGATACCCTGTGCACTGTAAATGTCCTTGGAGTTGGTGGAATAGTGACCTTTCCTATTGAAAAAACTTCTGGCTGTGGATAACTATTGAGACACGTGTACAAGCTAGAGCTCCCAGCACCTCAGAGGTGTGGTTGATGTCAAAGAATCCACATAATACCCAGTAAAGGCTTTAAGTATCACTGCATACATCATTTTGTTCTGTTTAACACCACAGTGTGTGTACTTTTTAAGGCCCATACAGGTGTACTAAACATTACTACTTCACCTTAACTCACTCACTAAAATGGAGCTCAGGAAGTTTGCACTGTAACTTCCAATTGGTGAAACCTAAGCATTTTGACAGAAACAAATTATGTCCTCACATTCCAAACAAATGTTCATAAATCTTGAACCATAGGGGTTATGAAAGAAGTATAAATGACAAACCATTCAGCACAAACTATTTTTTATAGTGGTAATATTCTTTAGGTTCTAGGTCTTAAACTGAATTTTATATGTTACAGTAAACATAGTAACTGATAACATTTGTAATATTTTGTAAACAACTTGAAATATCTCAGCAGCCACTCAAGTTACACACATACTGTTAGCAGTATTTTATTTATCTAGCTGAGAGCTTTCATATGAGACCAAGGAGTTCTGTCTGTGGTACTTGGATGTTGAGATATTTAGAAAAATGTGAAAATTATATTTATGTAAATTAATATCATAAAAACAACAGTTAATATCTCTTCACCTGCACTAGACAGTGGTCAGATATTAATGCAGTTGAGTTTGCCGTTGTGCAAGCCTTAATATGAAATCTTTCAAAACCTTGTACATAGTATTGTTTTGGAATTATTGATGCAAATATGAACAAGCAATATTTGACGCCTAAAGGCATCAGTAGGTGTTAACTGCAGATGCACCTGGAGGCGTTACTCGGATGTAACTGCCAGATACTGTTCAGTTCACAATGCTATTGGTGTGCATGTTGTACAGTGGCAGGAAGCTCTCTGTCATCATCACTGTCATTGCTGCTCCTGCAGGATATACTTGTGATGATAGCAATAGTGCCAGATACTGTTCACAATCCTATCAGTGTGCATGTGTTAAAGTGACAGGAAGCTCTCTGTCATCATTACTGTCATTGCTGATCCTGCAGGATATACTTGTGGTGATTGTGACAGTGCCAGATACTGTTCACAATCCTATCAGTGTGCATGTGTTAAAGTGACAGGAAGCTCTCTGTCATCATTACTGTCATTGCTGCTCCTGCAGGATATACTTGTGGTAATAGTGACAGTGCCAGATACTGTTCACAATGCTATAAGGGTGCATGTGGTACAGTGACAGGAAGCTCTCTGTCATCATCACTGTCTTTGCTGCTCCTGCAGGATATACTTGTGGTGATAGTGACAGAGCTTGATGTTGTGAATCAGGAAGTTCCTGAGACTGAGGGCTAGGCTGCCTTCTTCCTCATGATCAAATAGCTTGCATGCAGTAAGAGGGGTATACTCCAGTATCCCAGGATGAGTTTATGCAGTAGAATTGAGCTTTCAACAGGCTAACCACAATGTTCCTCATTTGTGAATGGATGGTGTTATTGTGCATTTTATATTCTGCACTTATGTGGGTCCCTAATGGGTATGATCAGCCAGGACTCTATTGGATATCCTTCATCCTTTAAACATGTAAGAGACATATGGGGGAGAGACCTGGATACTAATTGCCTGTAGCTATCAATATGCGGGGCATATGTCTGTTCTTATCTACTGAGTGGCCATGTTGAATATCACTGTGCATGAAATAGTGATCGACATAACTTGTATGTCTTATATGAATCATGGGCACTTCCAGGATGCTGATCAGACACATTGATTATGAACCCCTGTGTATGACATACTGCCTTTAAGTTTAGGGAATGGTAGCCCTTCCTACTGATATAATGCTGTCAGTGTTCTTCTGTGGGGGGGGGGGGGTTCTTTTGCCACATGTGCACAACAGGTAAATCCCATCATTTTGGGAAAGTGGGTAATGTCACAGATGCCATTGAGGGGTGGCAGTCTACCCTGCGGTGTAAATGAAACTGATATGGTCATTCATATGTGATGTGCAGCAGACATATATTAAAAAAAAAATCATCTTCAGTATTCTTTAGACTGATGCTTGATGCCTGTGATATACTTAGTGTTCCCTGTGTGTGTGTGTGTGTGTGTGTGTGTGTGTGTGTGTGTGTGTGTGTGTGTGTGTGTGTGTGTGTGTGTGTGTGTGTTTTCTTTCGGCTTTTCCAGGTTAGGGGCCGTCACAGGGAAATTCCGGTCCGCTAATGATTGGCAGTCAGTTTTTACGGTGCCGAGGTGCCAGCCCGATGCCCAACCTTCAACGAAGGCACGCCCATTCACGCATGTCTTTTTAATGCCACTCGACTGGAGTGTTCCCTGTCTGCCTGCATAATATCACAGTTCCATTACATGCTGCAAAGCCAAATTTTGACTTAGTGTGAATCAGTCTTATGAATGACAATATCTGTGTGTGTGTGTGTGTGTGTGTGTGTGTGTGTGTGTGTGTGTGTGTGTGTGTGTGTGTGTGTGTGTGTGTGTGTGTGTGTGTGTGTGTGTGTGTGTGTGTGTGTGTGTGTGTGTGTGTGTGTTTCACCTTTAAGATTCAACATGGGCCTATTCACAAGACAAAAATGCAGTTATTATACAATACTTAAATTGTATGGAAAATAACAGTTTTATGTACTCCATCCCATGCAACACAGCACATACTGTATAAACAGTCTTTCAGAGTCCAAGGCTCATAGCCATTTCCCACAGCATCCTCACAGCACAGGTAATAACAGTTGTATAGTTAGGGAAGAATCTTAACAGTTTCAAACACAGGTGAGTGGGACCTAACAGTTTCCACAGCCTTCATCCAACTTTCCTTTGCAGAATAGCAGCTCTACTGTTCCAACAATGTCTTCTTTGACTCAAAGTTGTTGGTGTATACTCCACAGAAATCCTTCCAGGGTTAGAGGTAAGTGAATATGACAAACCTAATAAGTTCAGCTGTAATATACATTTGTTTTTACTGGACATGTTTTCCTTTCCCTACTGGCAAACTGTATATGTGCTGTTAAAAACACAGTCTGTAGTGTATAACATGGGTTCATTAGTTCATTTGAGGCTGTCCTACCTTCCTCACTGCTCTCTCTACTGCTCAAAACTGATAAAGCAGATAAAGCTCAATGCACTACAAATAATTGTGATCAGTTCACCAGTCATAAGCTTAAATTATGTATTCTCAGCATGGATGCCTAGATTAACCTCTTGAGTTTCACTCTTGAGGTGAACTTCTTGGCATCCATGTCTCGAACACATAACAAGCAGGTTATGACTGGTGACCCGATCATAATTCTCTATGCTATACAGCCATTTCTGTGGAGGACTTTCTTTACATGTGCTTTATGCATATTTTGCATATCCCTGTTAGCCAGTCAGACTGTTTGATTTGCTCATTTTATTTATTTATATTTGTGGCACATCATGAGAAATTTATGTGGAATTCTAAGACAGCAAAGATCTGCAGGTGGTGCAGTGGTAGCATTGTTGCCTCACAGCAAGAGGTTCTCCCATTCGATTCTCGGCTGGAGTGCGGGGATTGCCTTCTGTGTGGAGTCTGCATGTCCTCCCCATGGTTGGGTGGGCGTTCGAAAGACATGCGTAAATGGGCGTGCCTTCGTTGAAGGTTGAACATCGAGCTGGCACCTCGGCGTTCATCAAAATCTACTGCCAATCATTAGCGGACCAGAGTTCCGCTGTGGTGACCCCTAACCGGGAAAAGCCAAAAGACAACAACAACATCAACAGTTTATCTACTTTCCTAGGGTGTCATCTACCCTAATAAAAATTCCCTAAACCAGCAATATGTATTATTGCTTAATAAAAATAAAATGCACTCTGGACTCAGAAATGCCAATAAAAACTTTTAGACTTACAAAGCTTTCGGGATTTCTCCCTTTGTCAGGGTTAAAAACATTCCAAGAAACATCAGTTACTTAAATACCGAATTCAGATTTCATCACAAAATACAGCCTCCAATCAGAGCACAAAATTAATTAAGTTTAGTAAAAGATTTAAAAAAGTATTCACTACATAATTTTTAAACTTGAGCATTAGAAAACTGTATCTCCTGATATTATTAGGTGGTCTCCAATCCAAATACTAACCAAGCCAAACCCTGCTTAATTTCTAACATCCAAGAGGATCATGTTTATTCAAGGCAGTACAATTATTGAAGCACAGAATGCAACTTATAACAAAGGGAGATACTGCCAGCACAGCTATCTGGAATTTTATACATAATTATATGTCATTGGTGAATATCGAAATTATTTGTGTAAGATGCTTGTGTTACAAATATATTAGAACTATATATTATGTGTATATCAAACTGGTTTGTACAGGCATGTATGTTGAAAAAGGTATTTTGCAAAGTGCTGTTTGAAATGTAACCACAGTGTGCCTTACTGGAATAGAACAGAAATTTACATGCACTATTGTAGCTGTAAAAAAAAAATATATATATATATATATATATATATATATATATATATATATATATATATATATATATATATAGATAGATATATATGTGTGTGTGTGTGTGTATATATATATATATATATATATGTGCATATATATATATATATATATATATATATATATATATATATATTAACAGTGGAAAATGGAACACAGGAGGTTAACTTCAGTCCAGCAAAACTTCAGAAAAATAGCTGAAATTAAATTACTTTCTAGGCTATACAATTTCAATGCAGCTACGTACAGAGAGACTGTGCTTAGAAGCTTTCTGTATTGCCTTGGAAGCTCTTTTATTGTTTTATGACTTCCAGCATCTGCTCAAACATGTAAGGAGAAGCCCATGTATGAGTATTTTTACAGGTAGATGATAAATGCTGGCCGCTTCACTCAATAGTTATTTTTCACCTGGGATAGAGTCAGATGGCAATAAATGATGGAATTCTGCTAGCTATCCCAGAAGTGATATTTGAGATATTAATTTGAGGAGTCTGTTAGTGAGACAGAGCATTCTATATTCTGTCTTGGACCTGACAATATCAAGGAAATCAATTTACCACATTTGCCTTGCTGTAATAGTAAGTTTCTAGGGTACTGTAATTCTCCTAGATACAGTCAGCAATATAGTAAAGCTTAATTTAGATGTTTTTCTGTATTTATTTGAGACTACCCTGCAATGTTGTTTTAAATATTTCCTGTGGTTTGAACTTTGCTGTCACTGAATATATATTTAGTATTGTCTTGCTCTTTTATTATTTATTATTAAATATATTTAAACCTTTCATTGTGGGTGGTCTTTCTAAAGTTTTCAGAGTACTTGCATATTCATTTTGTGACACTATGTGGGCCACTCCTAAAAGCCTTTCTCTTGGTCAATCCACCATTTGTATTGATAATAATGTTAAACAGTAAGAGTGGACACCTTTTGTTAAGGGTCTTAAAGTAGCTGATAAGGAGTGACTGGTGGCAGAAATAACTACCTTATAGTCTGGGCAGAAGGGGGCATAGCTAGTAAACCTGTGCCAGCCTTCCCCAGGTGTGTGTGTGTGTGTGTGTGTGTGTGTGTGTGTGTGTGTGTGTGTGTGTGTGTGTGTGTGTGTAAATCAAACCTCAAAGAGTGTGTGTGTCAGCTACTTTGGCAGAGACATGAAACACTGGTTGGACAGAGTGGGTGCTGGGGGTCTTGGCTTGGCCACTCAGCTGAGATTTCAACTCTGTAGCTGTGCCTGTGGGAAGTCTTACTGGGGATCTGGAGAATGAGACAGAAAGCAGCCTCAGACTGACTGTGGTCTCTGTGTGCTCATAAGGGAAATTGCACTTGATGCAGAGAGCTGCATCTGGAAATACTGTGAGTGTACCTGTAATCCTCCCAGTGTATGTCCCCCGCTGTTGCCATCTTAGTAGATGGTAAACAGGCCACTGCTAAGAGAGACACAGCCTGTGGCCCAGTCATTGTGAGCCTGCAATGGTTAAAGAGGAGCACTACTTGTTTGGGCAGTCTACTCCATTCGGAGCTTTAGGAGGGACCCCATTCCAAATACCTTTGGCTAGGGTTCACCTTGGCTGGGAGGGTGGAAAAGGAAGAAAGCAAGTAGGTGTGTTTGAGGATAACCCTGCTAGATATCTTGATAGGGAATGATTTTAATAATGCAGTACCTTGTGTGCATGCAGTGGCACTCAGACAGGTGTGGAGACAAGCATGTAGGTCTGGTAGCCTGGGGGGGGGCCCAGACAGACCACATACTTCAAGCCAGAACTGGTCAGGTGGTTAATTCAGAGATTGAGCTACCCTGGTGGGTGCTGATGTTCCCTTGGATAGAGTTACTGCAAGGGCAGAGGTGAGTAGTAGTATCCAGGCTGACAGTGTGGCACCACTGTCAGAGGATACCAGACTTCCTATGGAAGGAGAACTTGGAAGGGGTACAAAGAGATAATTGAGACAGGCTCAGCTGTCAGACCCTACATTACAAAGCCTGAGGTATGTCACTAGTGAGGCACCTGATTCTCAAGGAAAGGGGGGATCCTTATACTGGGACAAATGGTTACTGTATAAAGAGTGGACCTCTGAGGGAGGGCTAGAGAGTGAGAAATACAACAGTTGGTAGTGCCTAGAGCTTATCATCTGGCACTTCTAGCCATAGCCCATGACATTCCCTTTGCAGGTGATATGGGCATAAAGCATACAAAGAGACATATAATGCAGATCTTATATTCGCCTGGGATTTCCAGGGATGTAACAGGGTACTGCAGGACCTGTGAGCAGTGCCAAAAAGTAGGCAAGGCAGGGGACAAGGTCAAAGCTTCTTTGGTGCCCTTGTCTGTGACTGAGAAGCCATTTCAGAGGGTAGCTATGGATACTGTGGGGCCTCTGAGTGCCCGAGTTCCACAGGGAAGAAGTATATCCTACTGGTAGTAGATTATGCTACCAGTACCTTGAGGTGGTAGCGCTGTCCTCCATTGAGGCAGAAAATGTGATGAATGCTTTGTTGGAGATTTTCAGCAGGGGAGGTTTCCCAAAAGAAGTACTGACTGACAAAGGTGCCAATTTCATGGCAGACTTGTGGGCTTGTTTGTAGGAGTGCTGTGGGGTGAGTCACCTAAAGACCACCCCTACCACTTCCAGACTAATGGTGTGGTGGAGTGGTTAAACTCTACAATAAAGACCATGCTATGGGCATTTGCAGACCAGTTTAAGAGGGAGGGGACAAATATGTGCCCCATATTTTTGTTTGCTTACAATGAGATGCCCCAGGAATCTACAGGTTTCTCACTTTTTGAGTTGCTGTATGGGCATAGGGTGAGGGGATCTCTAGATTTAATTAACAATGAGTGAGAGGGTGAGTGTGAATCCCACAAGGAGTCTGTTGTGGCATATGTCCTAAACCACAAGACAAGGTTCAGGTAACTCATGGGCTTGGCCCAGGATAACCTGGCAGAAGTCCAACAGCAGAAAAAGGTCTGGTATGACAGGAATGCTCGAGCTGGTGAGTATGCTGGGGGGTGGCAGGTTAAGGTTCTCATTCCTGTCAGACAGTTTGGGAGGGACCCTTCAAAGTGGTAAGGAAGGTCATTGATCTTAACTGCATGGTACAGTTTCTGCTACTCCCTCCTGCCTAGCATTTCTACCATGTTAACATGATGAAATCTTACCATGATAGGGAGGCCTTGGTGCTAAGTATTTATAGTGGATGGCAAGAGGAGTCTGAAGGTTATCTGGTGACTGAGTTCTTCAATGAAGCTTGGACTGACACCTCAGTGGAAGGGGTAGTAATGTCCCAGCAGCTATTCCTTGCCCAGGTTTGAGAAATATGAGCAGTGTTACTTGCGTTTGGTGACATGTTCACTGGGAAACCAGAGTGTATCCACTTGGTGCAGCACCACATGGATACAGGACCCCAAAAGCCTATCAACCTTATAGGATGCCTGAGAGAGTCAAACAGACTCTGAGGGAGGAGATAAATGAAATATTTGAACTGGGGGTAATCCAGGAGACCAGCAGTCCCTGGGCCTCCCCAGTGGTGCTGGTAACCAAGAAGGATGACAGCACCAGGTTCTGTGTGGACTATAGGAAACTAAATAGTCACAAGGAGTCAAATGCTTTCCCTATGCCTAGGACAGGTGAAGCCCAAAAGCAGCTGGGTGGGGCTAAGTATCTTACCACTAGTGATTTTTACAAGGGCTAGTGGCAGGTGCCCTTGATTCCCAAGGCTAGACAGAGGTCAGCCCTTGTGATTCCTTTCAGCTTGTATGAGTTCACAAAGATGCCTTTTGGGATGAAAAATATCTCAGTGACTGTCTATAGGCAGGAGATTTTGCCCTTGCTTACCTGGATGATATTGCCATCTATAGCCATTCCTGGCAAAAGCACTTTCAGCATGTCAGGGAGGTGCTGAGCAGACTACAGAGGGCAGGGTTGACAATTAAGCCAAGCAAATGTAAGGTGGGTATGGCAGAGGTCTCCTACCTGGGACATAAAGTGGGGAGTAGTAAGATCAGACCTGAACCTGCCAAAGTGGAAGGGATTCAGGCATGGACTGCCCCTGTTAACAAAACCCAGGTGAGGGCTTTCTTAGGGACAACAAAGTACCACAGAAAGTTTGCCCCTAATTATAGTACCATAGCTCCTTCCCTCACAGACATGACAAGGAAAAATGGGCCGATAAGGTAGTGTGGACTGCAAAATGCGGGCAGGCATTCCAGAAGTTTAAAGGGGCTTTCAAAGGACCCCCTATGTTAGCCAGTCCAGATCACAGCAAAGAATTTGTTGTGCAGGTGGATGCTTTAAGCCATGGGGTGGGGACTGTACTCAGCCAGGTTTCTGCAGAGAGAGGAGAGCACCCACTGGTACATCTCAGCTGTAGGCTCTAACCGAGGGAGGAATGCTATGCAGCTGCTGAAAAGGAAGGTCTAGCCATAGTATGGGCACTGCAGAAACTTCAACCTTATCCATATGGAAGGAAATTCACTGTAGTTACAGACCACAATCCCTTAACATGGCTACATTGAGCCAGCCAGCAAAATGCCAAGTTACTAAAGTGGAGCCTAGGTTCCAGGTATATGATATGACAATGCAGCACTACAGTGGGGTTAGCAATGCCAATGCAGATGGGCTCTCAAGACAGGGTATGGGGTAATGTATTGCCAGATAGGCACATCCCTCTCAAGCAATGTTTCTCAAGGGTCACTTGAGTCTTCGGAGGGGGGGAAGAAGCGTGACAAAGGGAGATACTGCCAGCACAGCTGTCTGGAATTTTGTAAATAATTATATGTCATTGGTGACTATCAAAATGATATGTGTAAGATGCTTCTGTTTCAAATGTATTAGAACTGTATGTCATGTGTATATCAAACTGGTTTGTACAGATGTGTGTTAAAACAAATTATTTTGCAAAGTGCTTTTTCAAAATGTAACCACAGTGTGTCGTACTGAAATAGAACAGAAATGTACATGCCCTATTGTAACTGTTTAAATGTATATATTTTAACAGTGGAAACTGGAGCACAGGGGATTAACTTCAGAAAAACACCTGAAATTAAATTAGTTTATGAATACACCATAAAAGATGGTTTCAATGCAGCAAGGAGACACAATGCCTACAACTAGGGAGATTTCTGTATTGTATAAAGAGAGAAACGGCTTCAGGTAAAACCCAGGTGCACAAAACCAGAACTATATATAACCAAAAATACACTGAGGTACCACACAATAGCGTCTTTAATAACACAAAAAAATAAGAACAGTGGTGAGCGCTTTCGCAAAACTAATTGCTTCATCAGATGCAATCTTATTTTTTTGTGTTATTAAAGACGCTATTGTGTGGTACCTCAGTGTATTTTTGGTTATATATAGCTTTCTGTATTGTTTTGGAAGCGTTTAGTGTTTTATGACTTCCAGCAGCTGCAAAGATCTGAAGTCTATGTTTTTTTACAGGTAGATGCTAAATACAACCAGCTACCATCAATGCCTAGGAACTGAAGTCAGATGACAAGAAGTGATGTCATCCTGTAAGCATCCCAGCAGTAATATCTGAGATACTATTTTGAGAAGTCTCTTAGTGATACAGGGCATTCTGTATTCTATCTTGGATCTGACAACAAGGACCCGTTCACCACACATTTGCCTTGCTCTGTAGTAAGTAAGTAGGGAATAGTGATTCTCTTAGATACAGTCAGGAATATATTAAAGCTTAATTTAGATGTTTTTTTTCTTTATTTATTTGATACGGTCCTACAATGTTTAAAATATTTCATGTGGTTTTGAATGCTGATGTCACTGTCAATATACTTAGTATTGTCTTATTCTTTTATTATTTATTATTAAATATATTTAAACCATTCATTGTGGTTGGTCTGTCTAGAGATATGTCAGTTTTGAGAGTACTTGCATATTTATTTGGCAACACTGTGTGGCCCACTCCTAATAGCCTTGCTCTTAGTCAAACTGCCATTTGTATTAATATTAATATTACACAGTAAGATTGGACACCCTTTATTAAGGGCCATAAAGTAGCTGATAAGGAGTGACTGGTGGCAGAAATAACTACCTTATAGTCTGGGCAAAAGGGGGCATAGCTAATAAACCTGTGCCAGCCTTCTCCAGGTGTGTGTGTGCGTGTGTGTGTGTGTGTGTGTGTGTGTGTGTGTGCGTGCGTGCGTGTGTGTGTGTGTGTGTGTGTGTGTGTGTGTGTAAATCAAACCTTAATAAGTGTGTATGTCAGCTACTTGGGCAGGGACACAAAGCACTGGTTGGACAGAGAGGTTGTTGAAGGTCTTGGCTTGGTCACTCAGCTGAGCTCTCACCTCTTTAGCTGTGCCAGTGGGAATATGGAGAAAGAGAAATAAACCACCCCAAGACTGACTGTGTTCTCTATGTGCTCTTAAGGGAAATTGCACTTGACGCAGAGAGCTGCATCTAGAAGTACTGTGTGTGTACCTGTCATCATCCTCCCAGTGTACATCCCCCACTGTTGCATGTGGTGAGGATTGAGGCTCCATGATTACTGGTCCATTGGTGGGTCATCACACATGTCATATGCTTTCTCCAAGTCTGGGAATGCCCCGTTGGAATCTTTCCTCATCTCTGGATTCTTCTTGAGTATCTGTCTCACTGTAGACATCAGGTCAGTTGTGCTGCAACTTGATCTGAATCAAAACTCCTCATCTCCTATCTTACATTCTACTACTCTGCATATCCATTTGTCCATCACCCTCTCCAGACCTTTCATGTAATGTGACAGGAGGTTGATATATCTGTGCTGCCCACAGTTGCAGATGTTCCCTTTGTTCTTGTACACTGGCACAAATATGCTTATTCTCCAGTCATCTGGGATATGCCTTTCTCTCCACACTGCTATGATTACCCTCCAGAGCCATTTTCCCCCTATTTCACCCAGCATCTTTATCATATCTGCTGCGACCTCGTCTGAGCATGCTGCTTTTCTTGACTTCATTTTCCTTAGTGCTGTTCTTATTTCTTTTAGGGTGGGCTCCTCTTCTTCTCTAATCACAGGCTGCATCTGGGGCAGTACAGCTTCTGTGGGGTTTTCTTCATTCAGAAGCTGATGGAAATACTCCTTCCATCTGCCTTTGATGTCCTGTGGACTGGTGAGCAGGTTTGTGCTGGCATCCCTTATGAAGGGTGTCTGACTATGTTCTTTAATTGTCTGTCTGCTTTGCAACCTGATATAGTTTCTGTCTCGTTTATCCCAATTTAACCCTAAGTAGATGCAGACATGCTGATGCACACACACATACTCTGCTGAGAATTGCCTGGTGCTGGGAACCATCATATTGGAGAACACTTAGGTGTTTGGTGTACTTACTTCTTAACACTTTACTCAGCTTGTTGGAAGATTCTAGTAGGTGAGTATCCTCCATTCTTCTGTTGACTTCATGCTCACTAATGTTTCTGTCACTGTTTTTTAGTTTCACCAGGAACCATGCTGATAGTTGTTGCCAAAATGACCTACACCATCCTTCCTGAGATGGAAGAAGGGTTAATTCTCATAACTCCTCTCTTACTCCCATGTGGCTCCCGCAGTGACCAGGCTCCTGACTGAGCCCATTCACATAGGACATTGTCTTGGGCTTTATCCCTCTTCACCCTGGAGATGATCTATAGCTTGGAAAAAAGTTAATGCAGATATGAGTCAGACTTCTCCTAAGGTTTTCTAAGCTAAACTCCATTAACACTCTGAATAATGTAAAAGAAATGCAAGGATTCAGAGCAACGTGTAACAATGCCTTCACTTTCTGGTCAACTATCACAGAAGGAACTTCCAGTCAGATATGCTTGTATTCTTAGCTGTATGTACAAAAGCTTCTCTGTTTTTCAGAAATTGTAGTTCTGTCTCCAGAAATGTTCATTTAAATTCTTTATCTGCAATGTTCATTTACACTCTTGGATAAAACTATGTCTTGGATGGCATTAATTAAACTTCACAGCTCTTCCCATGAAAACATAAATCCAACATGCAGGTTGCCTCTTTTGTGTACAGGGTGCTGTGTTATCCATGTATAATTGTAGTAAACATCTGACATGTTCTGGTTATCTCTTTTATTTGTCATTTATTATTTATATTTGTTTGTTACTCAGGCATATCCATCTTAGAGCAAATCATGCACTGTAGGACCCAGGTATTAAACATAAACTCCAATGCGCAGTCCAGTATCAATAAAGGCTTTCCTCCGTAGTAGAAAAGTAATTCCTTCAATAATCCACCGCAGTTCAGCAAAAATTACAAATTTTAATGAAAAAACAATAAAAGACAGTAAAAAGCAACCAGATTGAGCGCTTTCATCTCCTCCACGGAGACTTCGTCAGAATCTACATTTTTCCACTCACCCTCAGTTTAAATAATGGTTCCAATTATTTAATTAGTTAATTAAATTTGAAATCCTATAGGCTGGCCATAAATTAATACAAATTTTAACTCTTTCTTGCATGAAACCTTTCCAAAAAGGAGGTTGTTAAAAAAGTTATAGAAAGATACATTGTTTAAAACTCATCCAAAACAGTACAATAGGAAAAACAGGACTTCCATCAGAAACTTGTTTTGTTAAAAAACAGTAGAAAAAATGTTGTACACAATCTTGTAAATGAGATATGTCAACCTTAAATAGGTATAAAGTTTGTAATACGTATAAAATACTGAGCTAAAGGTTCATTGTTGTTCCATTAAGTGCTCATATTAAACATCCAAATAAAATTCAGATGAGTTGCAGAAGGTAGCATATTTGTGCAGAAGTTAGTATTACAGTCTCACAATGCTTATTTCCCCAATTCAAATGCCATATAGGGTGACTTCTTTGTGGTGTCTGAATGCTATCCCACTGTCTTTGATCCTTTTTTACTTGTTGCACCAGTTTTCCCCTTTTAGGCCACAAATACTTGCCTATAGGTGTGCATGTCTTATGTCATTGACAGTGTGTAACAGAAATTTTGTGTGTGTGTGTGTGTGTGTGTGTGTGTGTGTGTGTGTGTGTGTGTGTGTGTGTGCAAACACGAGTGTACTTGTGTGGGTGTATGTGTTATGTATGAGTGTGAGGTGTGCAAACATGAGTGTATTTGTGTGTGTGTGTGTGTGTGTGTGTGTGTGCTATGTATAAGTGTGAGATGTGCAAACACTTGAGTGTGTCTATGTGTGTGTGTGTGTGTGTGTATTTGTGAGTGTGTATGTATACATTCTGTCATGGACTGGTATCCTGTCCACTCCAGGATTAGTTTCTCTGCTTTAATCCTGTTCAGTTCAAGGACTGGGTCTGGCTTTCCTCTGACCATGACAAGGATAATGTGGATACTGGAAAAATGTAAGTGTTTGTATTTGTAGTAGAATTACTAGCAAAATCATAAAACTATTGCTTTGATGCACAGGTCATGGATTAATATATGTAACAAAAGCAAGCTGCCAAACTGTTAAAGCCTATCTTTAGCAAGTACAAGTAAAATATATCAAAGTATTAAGGCCTTTCCTAATCCACAGTGTACTTTATATGTATCTAAAGACAAGTTCTAAGGCAGCTACAGGCAACACTAGCAGTGTATTCAGAAAAAAATATTGCTTTGCCACAAGGAGTAGCTGTAACTAAACACTGGACAGTATGCGTGTAGAAACACTGTGAAGGAATGCATTTAATTAATGTAGCTTCTGATTTCACCTAAAAGAAAAATCAGCAACAACTTGTAATACAATAAATATACTAATTCCACATTTACAGAGCAGTTTGCTGCTGCTCCCCCGACATCATAGAAGCATCATTTTACAAGGTCTGCTGGTTTGCAGAGTGAGGGTTAACTACTAAAATGCTTTGTGGCATAACATAACATGCCACCTGATTTAATTATTCATGGTGCTACAAAACTTCATCTGAATCACAGAAATTATGTAGCCTCATGAAAGCATTTTTCAAGCTATCACTCTTAGTTTCTGAATCTAAAACAAGGCCATTCCTCTCAAGTGTACCTCATTACGAGGAGCATACCTCATTTGGGGTCTTAAAAAGTTCATGTTCCTCGAAATTCCTTAAAGTTCCACATTGAAAGAGTCTGTCACACATAAAGTGTTAGGAATTTTTTAAAGTGAAATCCATGGTAAATTGAAATTAATCATATTAATTCATTAAAGGATCTTCTTTATAAGTAAAACCAGCATATTTTAACCATCCTATGACCTTCCTAGTTGAAGTTGTTAGTAAGCCATTAGTATGTGTTCCACATTTTCCCCATTTGTTCCACATTATGAAGGTGAGTGTTCCTCATTTTGGCGATGGAAGGTTGACAGCTATGAACGAGGCCATTAACATTATATTTTATTCTAGTAGAAACAAAGTAGCTATTTGTGGGACTAGTGGAAAGAATTTCTGTCTGAAAGGTGGGAATGACGTTAAGTATTAACAGTGTCTGTGTAAAGACACAAAGGGTGGGATTATAGAAAAGGGAAATATGACAAGATTAGTTAGCCCACAGATGTAGTAGAGTTTATCTTGAGTTCAGATCTTTGAATTTGAGAAAAAAATTACTAGACATTTCTAAAATAAACTGTTAAAAATGTACTTAGAGTAAGATATTTTTAATCTCTGATTACAAGAGCTCTCAGCATTGCCCCTTTAAAAGGAGGTGGTCACTTCTCAGCACATAGTACTTCCTGTGCTCTGAGAATGAAACTAAAAAGGGGTAGTTGTACTTATGTGGCTTGCATTGCAGTATATAGAGTGGAGTTTACGTATGACACATCATTTGCTGTTTACCTGATAACTCAATGATTTTGTATTTAGATGCTATTTATGTAGAACATCTGTTTACAGGATTTAATATAAAACAACAAAACTGATCTGGTATGAATTTAGGCATGAACTTCCTCTGAAGAGTTGCACAGTGAGCTGATTGCTGGCTGAGTTGGTGCAAAGATCCCAGACAGTGAAACAGGAATATACACAAAGCAAAACAGAGACTGCATGGAAAAAGAAGCAATGCATAACTTGTGTGCTGCAAATGGAAGAACAGAGCAGTGTTGTAGGGAGCATAAAGAGAGACTGGAGTTATTTTGTAAGGAGGATGAGACCTTTATCTGTGTCCTGTGTGTTCCCAGACATTCCAGCCACAGTTTTGTGTTCCTGCATGAGGCAATCAGTGTGTATAAGGTAAGGGACACTGCATGATAACTAATTTTAGCTAACAGGGTTTTTATAGGGATTGTACTAACATTTTTTCCTGAATTTTCAATCTGGGATGTGTGTATTGCTTAGTTATTACTTATTAACATTAGTATTGTTTTTGTTAGTAACAAATCAGTTAGTTTTCTTGTATATTCTGGGAGCATAAGCAGTGACAACCTTTATTACTGAGAGTTGTTTTACCGAGAGTTGTGTTGCTGTACTGTTTTCAAATAGCTGGCCTATGTGTACATGCATGCATGTGCATGGGTGTGCCTAGATGCTGACATTTTGTACGCAAACCTAATGTTGTTGTGCCCCCACCACCCATCTATCATTTTAAAGATATACTCAACCTCAAAATGCTACCCCCATCGATAAAGGAAGGGGCACCTAATTTTCAGCTGTTACCATTTATACCCATAAAAACTATTTTTAGAGGTGATTTCCTTTCACACAAGCATACTTTATACCTCTGTACAATAAGTATTTGTTTACAAAGTTCTTACCATTCCATGCTTTTGGAGTGTTGAAGTTTTCAAGAGATGCTCAGAAAAAATGTACTCACTTGAGTAAATTATATCTAGCTACACCCTTTTGTATGTGAATGCACAGTGTGGATAGACAAATACATACACAGGCAGAAAAAGAGATATGGGAGAGTGCATTTACCATTCTGATGCTAGCTGGCTAGTAGTTTATATAGTGGGAAGAGTTTACAGCATTACAGGCCATATTAGAAAAAGAGGTTTCACTGGTTTCAGGTATCCTAAATACAAGTGGGGGTTCATGTCTGACACAAACTAATGCAGTTCTGTGGCCATGGTTTGCTTAGACTTTAACAAGGCCATGTGACGTAGCTTCCTTAGAATTTAACAAGGCCATGTGATGTGGCTTCCTTAGAATTTAACAAGGCCATGTGACATGGCTTCCTTAGACTTTAACAAGGCCATGTGACATGGCTTCATTAGACTTTAACATGGCATGTAACATGGCTTCCTTAGACTTTAACAATGCATGTGACATGGTACAGAACAAATAATGAATTAATGAATGATGTGGACCGAGTCCCTTGTTGGTAACATGGATGACACATCAACTAAGTAAAGGCCATTGGAAATGGATCCTAGTCTGTAGAGAAGTTGGGGACATGTTTACCACATGGGTGATCATAGAACAGTCCACTTCATTCTTCTTATGGAAGGACTCAAGGAAAAGTTAACCTGTATGCTGATCTCTCCAACTTATTTACGTACAGATTAAGGTGTTGAAAGGAAGCATGCCAGCTCTTGCTAAGACTGTAGGGACTATTCGAGAACCAGCACAGTTCATTTTACTCTCGGTTACATTCATCGTGGGTTTTTTTTGTAGTTTTATTGTTTTCACAGTTTTTCTCAGTTACCATGCCCACAATATGATATCATGGTAGAACTGGTAAATTATTTACATATAAATGCAAAGCAGTGAGGGTAATCAAAAACAACTTATTTAGTAGAGCAGCTTCTTACCTATATTGCTGTCTCATTACTAAATAAGCACATATGCTAATTTTCAATGTATGGTGCCCGATGTGCAAGACTTGCTTTATTATTTGCCTTTGTAGAAAGTAAGAGACTCCTAATGATGTGTATATCATGGAAATACAGTATCCTATCCATTATGTAGTAAAGCATCATGGGTGCAGTCTTTCATGATGTCATGGTAGGGAATTTCAGCTTTGAGAAAAATGCAGGAGGTTATCTTAACAAAATAAAATTGAAAAGCAACACAAAATTTGCACTAAAAACTGTATAGTTTAGTATTCTGTATGGTATGGTAAGGAGGTTATTTCCATCTCCAAACGTTTATTACTTACTTTTCCGTCAGAATGTGACCGATCTACTTTAAATTCAGTGTGTAAAATGCAGTCTAATAACTGCATAAGGTAAGAAAGAGAGGGAATGCAGATTACAGATAGAAAGTAGTGGCATTAACAAGGGAAGAATGGAGCCTTGTGCAATTATATATCACTATGCCATTCTGTCTCTCTTTCCATGAAGCAGATAGGGGACCCTTTTGAGTCATGACTTGGGCCAGCGGACTGTGTCCATTGTATGACAGTCCTTTGAAGTAAAATATTTACATTAAAATGGTGTGACACAGGTAATAGTCAATGACCCTTTGAGAACAGCACCCAACAGGTATATCCACAAATAAACAACATTGTGAAGTTTGAGCCCAGAGAAACATCCATTCCCTTGAGTTACTGACATTTGTATACTGTACTAGTAATGAGGGGGCTTAGATCTAAAATTAACACAAAAGTAAGCATGCAGTGTATGTGAGGACAGCATGAACGGTAGGGGTACAATGGATATATAAGAATGGCCATAAGTGCTAGAAATCTGCTGTTTCCTCTTTTGTACAGATGTTTGCTAGATCCTGTCTGACCCTGTCACTCACTGTGAAATTCTGGGCATCTCTTCATTCATAGGACGGAGATCAGATAGAAGTAGTTCGATGGAAGATGACAGAATTGTATATGGTGTTGATGAGAAGCCATGTGGTCTGCAGCCTTTTGGTGCAGTGAACAAGTTTCTATCTGAGTTGTCAGTGACCCAGGCATGATTTGTGTTTGTGTTTGTTTATTAATGCACAATTTTCCTGTAATTTCAGTAGCACTTGGCAGTTTTTTCTAGTTGTATATGTACTTCAAATGCTTACAAATTAATCCTGCGAAAACGTTTTAATCGGATGCTCATGTTAAAAAAATGCTGTAGACAGTGTGTATGTTAACCATGAACTACTGATTTAAAAAGTAATTGGATAGCAAATCTAATACTTTTAATAAACAACTGAGCACTTTTGTGTCTAATTTTATAAGTTTTCATCAGAGTGGTCCTTAGTTAAAAGTATGTTTATATATGGGGTGGGTGGAGTGGATTTGATCCACTACTGATGAGACTAGATAGTGTTTCTTGGTGCAGGAATGAGTGACTCATTAATAGTATCAACTTCACACTAAGTCATTTGGTGTATTAGTGAATAGATTGAGCAAGCGTAGTGTGTCTGTGTGTGTGCGTAGGAGAGGATTATTGATTAACATGAAAGGGTCACAACATGCTTCACTGGGGCAGTAGAGTGCAATGTTGTAACATATCTTGCAGTCCCACATTTCACAGTATTCTTTTACACTCAAGAAACATGCCTGTATTTTACATTTATTTACAAATGCCAGAATTATATATCAAATTCTATTTGACTAGGCTGGCAGCCTTCGCCCATCTCTCCCCAATCATCGCAGGCAGTTATTAGGGTTAGGACATATTAGGATGAGCATGTGAGGTGATGGCCCTCCCCCACACCACCAAACTATGTACTAATACATGTATTACAGAAGTACTGTCCTTAACTCGGTGTATAATACCTTGCCAAAAAATCCTTGCTCTAATAGTAACACTAAGCAAGACAGTTCGCACACAGCAAAACACACTAAATCTGTGCCCTTCTATCCCTAACCTGCAAACACACACACACACACACACACACACACACACACACACACACCACTAATGCCAATACTTTTTTTTATATATGATAGTTTGTGCATTAACATATAATCTGATTTACCATAATCACAAGCACATCCCCTACAGAAAACATTCAGTTTTCCTCCTTTCATTAGCTTGTACACTTGATGGAGCACTTTTAATGAATTGTGATAGCAGTAAACTGTTGACAAAGACAATATTCAGCAGAGTGAACTGCACCTGTAGTTTAGTAACGTTGAGGATTGTAATGTTATGTTTGGGTCTGTGATCTGAGGTTGAGTTATTTGTGGTTGACTGTATTGTGCAGTTGCTTTTTTCAGTGGTGTGAAGGTTGCTCCTGTTTGCAGTCAGACTTTCATGATATAATTGTATATCGGCATCATTAACCCCCTTATTCTGAGTCTGTAGGTGGGGTCATGGTGTTGTGTCAGCTGTCGCTGTCTCAGTTCAGTGACTGTCCTGTCTTCCCTGACAGTCATACCTAACTGTCACAGATCTTGTCTCATGCAGTCCATCTTTCTCTTTACCGGATGCTCTTGTTTATTCTTGCCTTCTTCCTGTTTCTCCCAAATCATCTTCAACAACTCCTCTTCTGCTTCTGTGCACGTGTGTGAACCTCCATAATCTGTTCACTTTGGCATTCTCTGCAATTGAAGATACTTCGACTTCTGCCCTGATATTGTCGTTTCTTCATTCTTTCCCACAGTTTGCATCTTATCACCCATCTCAGGCACTTCCATCACCTCTGCATCCTCAGCTGCTCTGCCTTCACTGCTCAGGTGTCTGCAGTATGCAGAAGTAGTGGTTTCATTACTGTTATGTGCACCCTTCATTTCCACTCTCTATAGCTATGCGTGTAACAACATTGTATGCGCGTGCTTTTGTGCGTGCGTGTGTGTAAATTGTATACATACATGCAGAATAATAAGTTGTACATTATAAGTAATCAACCATAATCATCACTCTTTAATGGAAAACTCCACCTTCTCCTACAGTTTAACGAAACTCTTAGGTTGCATTTCTCACTATAATATGATTCCAGTACTGTGTAGTTGCCTGAAACCTGCTTGTACTTTATGAAATTTTCATTTCCTCACTTTGGTATCAAAGGAAGGGAAAGACCATCTACTTTTTTTAATCTTAACTTCTCACATCAATTACAGAAGAATTTGTCTACACTTGTATAACATACCACAGACACAGAGAAATGTGTAGTCAGGAGCTCAGACTGCTGTAAACAAGACAGAGAGGTGTGAAACTGTTTCCATTGCCTTTATTGCAGAGAGGAAGATAACTTTCACTGATTCACAGCTGCTTCCAATGTAGCCATGCCTTTCATAATAAAACAGAGCAATTAGATCAGTCAGTGGTTCAAAGGCAGTTGTCACCTCTTTTGATAAATGCATATAAGCAGCATCATAGTAGTGAAATGCTAAGCTTTACACTTTAAATGTTTTTGTTTATACTACTGTACATTTTAAGATGAGTAGTATCAAAGATGCCTGTGACATTTAGAGAAAAGTTGGAAAATATTTTTCTTGTAATTCTTGTAAAGTATCAGCACAATGGTGCAGCGGTTAGTATTGTCGCCTCACAGCAAGAGGTTCTCCGGTTTGATCCTTGTCTGGGGTGCCTTCTGTGTGGAGTCTGCATGTTCTCCCTGTGGTTGTGTGGGTTTCCCCCGGGTGCTCCGGTTTCCTCCCACATCCCAGAAGACATGCTGTAGATGGATTGGACACTCTAAATTGGCCCTAGGTGTGAGTGTGCCTTTGTGGAAGGTTGGGCACCGGGCAGGCAAGTCGAGACTGTAAAACTCCACTGCCAATCATGAGCATACAGGTGATCTGCTGTGGTGACCCCTAACCAGGAAAAGCCGAAAGAAGAAGAAGAAGAAGATCAGCACATTTACCAAAGCATAGGGGGAGGGGTTGTCAATTCAACTTGGACTACAAAAAAATACTTTGAAGAAAGGCCTGAAATTTAGCACATGTTCTGGTTGCAGCTGCATAATTCCTTAGTATACTATAAAACAAGCCCTGAAACCAGGATTGCCAGATTTGTAAAGGGACAGGTAGGGACAAAAAAAAAAAAGTCCTTCACGCTAAGTGAAGATCAAAAAAAAAGGTTTTAATGCAGAACATCAGGCATTTCCTCATTAAACAGAAGTAGCTCTGTTTTGCGATTTTTAAGGCCGTATGCCAGTATACAGGAAAATCAAAAAATCGTACAACATGGAGCCTCTTCTGTTCAGTGTGGAACATCAGGCAGTTCCGCATTAAACAGAAGTGGCTCTGCTTTGTGATTTTTTTTGATTAGCTCGTATACCAGCATATGGGCCATTCAAAAAAAACAAAAAACAAAGTGGAGGCTGTTTCACCAGGATTTTAACTGGCAGTGCAGAACTTGGAATTGGGCTGGAGATCCTGGGACAGTCCCACTCAAGTACAGACATCTGGCAACCCTGCCTGAGATGCACACAAATGAGGGCCATTCAAGAAATAAAAGAAACAGTCCTGTTACAGAAGGTATATTAGATGACATTGACTGGCACTAATCCCATTATATGTCAGTGGCATGGGAGTACACCGCTACTTCCTTATGTCTAGCATGACTCATATAAAGCAGACGTGAAATGGATTATGGGAAAGAGAAGGTTTGAAGAAAAATAAGATCACTTCGATATGTCAAGCACCATTGACAGCCATTTTGCAGAAAACGTATTAAAATTCTGTATGAAGCAGTCAGAGTGATTTTGAGGTGTTAAAATAATTCAGAAAACAGAGTGAAAAATAGATTTTTTTTAGTTCTAAGGTGGAGTTTCCCTTTAAAAACTTGAACGTTTACACCTTTTTAAAAATGACGTGTCATGGCATTTAAAATTGTATATCAAATTAAATAACATTCCACATACATAAACTACACATTTACAAATGCACA
>NC_056744.1:1664303485-1664440985 GCF_019279795.1 Protopterus annectens | reverse complement strand
CATCAGTAACCTGTATTTGATGTTCTGTGGTTCGATGCTGTGCACACGTAAGGTACCATTACTGCTACACACTACACATCAGTAACCTGTATTTGATGTTCTGTGGTTCGATGATGTGCACAGGTATATAGCTGCTACACACTACACATTAGTAACCGGTATTTATTGTTCTGTGGTTCGATGCTGTGCACACGTAAGGTACCATTACTGCTACACACTACACATCAGTAACCTGTATTTGATGTTCTGTGGTTCGATGCTGTGCACACGTAAGGTACCATTGCTGCTACACACTACACATCAGTAACCTGTATTTGATGTTCTGTGGTTCGATGCTGTGCACAGGTACGGTACCATTGCTGCTACACACTACACATCAGTAACCAGTATTTGATGTTCTGTGGTTCGATGCTGTGCACAGGTAAGGTACCATTGCTGCTACACACTACACATCAGTAACCTGTATTTGATGTTCTGTGTTTCGATGCTGTGCACAGGTAAGGTACCATTGCTGCTACACACTACACATCAGTAACCTGTATTTGATGTTCTGTGGTTCGATGCTGTGCACAGGTAAGGTACCATTGCTGCCACAGCCTACACATCAGTAACCTGCATTTGATGTTCTGTGGTTCGATGCTGTGCACAGGTAAGGTACCATTGCTGCTACAGACTACACATCAGTAACCTGTATTTGATGTTCTGTGGTTCGATGCTGTGCACAGGTACGGTACCATTGCTGCTACACACTACACATCAGTAACCTGTATTTGATGTTCTGTGGTTCAGTGCTTTGCACAGGTACGGTACCATTGCTGCTACACACTACACATCAGTAACCTGTATTTGATGTTCTGTGGTTCGATGCTGTGCACAGGTACGGTACCATTGCTGCTACACACTACACATCAGTAACCTGTATTTGATGTTCTGTGGTTCAGTGCTTTGCACAGGTAAGGTACCATTGCTGCTACACACTATACATCAGTAACCTGTATGTGATGTTCTGTGGTTCGATGCTGTGCACAGGTAAGGTACCATTGCTGCTACACACTACACATCAGTAACCTGTATTTGATGTTCTGTGGTTCGATGCTGTGCACAGGTATGGTACCATTGCTGCTACACACTACACATCAGTAACCTGTATTTGATGTTCTGTGGTTCAATGCTGTGCACAGGTAAGGTACCATTGCTGCTACACACTACACATCAGTAACCTGTATTTGATGTTCTGTGGTTCAATGCTGTGCACAGGTACGGTACCATTGCTGCTACACACTACACATCAGTAACTTGTATTTGATGTTCTGTGGTTCGATGCTGTGCACACGTAAGGTACCATTACTGCTACACACTACACATCAGTAACCTGTATTTGATGTTCTGTGGTTCGATGATGTGCACAGGTATATAGCTGCTACACACTACACATTAGTAACCGGTATTTATTGTTCTGTGGTTCGATGCTGTGCACACGTAAGGTACCATTACTGCTACACACTACACATCAGTAACCTGTATTTAATGTTCTGTGGTTCGATGCTGTGTACAGGTAAGGTACCATTGCTGCTACACACTACACATCAGTAACCGGTATTTGATGTTCTGTGGTTCGATGCTGTGCACAGGTAAGGTACCATTGCTGCTACACACTACACATCAGTAACCTGTATTTGATGTTCTGTGGTTCGATGCTGTGCACAGGTAAGGTACCATTGCTGCCACAGCCTACACATCAGTAACCTGTATTTATTGTTCTGTGGTTTGATGCTGTGCACAGGTAAGGTACCATTGCTGCTACACACTACACATCAGTAACCTGTATTTGATGTTCTGTGGTTCGATGCTGTGCACAGGTACGGTACCATTGCTGCTACACACTATACATCAGTAACCTGTATGTGATGTTCTGTGGTTCGATGCTGTGCACAGGTACAGTACCATTGCTGCTACACACTACACATCAGTAACCTGTATTTAATGTTCTGTGGTTCGACGCTGTGCACAGGTAAGGTACCATTGCTGCTACACACTACATATCAGTAACCTGTATTTGATGTTCTGTGGTTCGATGCTGTGCACAGGTAAGGTACCATTGCTGCTACACACTACACATCAGTAACCTGTATTTGATGTTCTGTGGTTCGATGCTGTGCACAGGTACAGTACCATTGCTGCTGCACACTACACATCAGTAACCTGTATGTGATGTTCTGGGGTTCGATGCTGTGCACAGGTATGGTACCATTGCTGCTACACACTACACATCAGTAACCTGTATTTGATGTTCTGTGGTTCGATGCTGTGTAAATTCAATTATGTGTGAACTGAATTTACGCAATATTTATGAATAAGCTGCCAATCCCAATAACTTCTAACAGCTCTCTCTCACAATTCAAAAAGCTCCTCAAATCACACCTACTGGACACCTGGCTATGTTCTTGTAACTCACCTGACTAGGCCTTCCTGATTTCACAAACAATCTTCCACCTCTTCATTTAATTATCAGGAGATATTAACCTCATCTGTTAAGCTTATAACCCTCTTACTCATTTTAATCACACTATATACTGTAGGTGTATTACCCTCTTGATTAATTAAACTACAACTATAGCAGTATGACCTAAGATTGGGCTTTTGTTCCCAAGAAATGCAATGTATGTCTTCTATTTTTATATTCTCTCCTATCAATACAGTATCCTGCATGTTTGTTAAAACTGCTGAAATGTCTGTTACTGAAACTCTATGCATGCTGTTGTATGCTGTTGTTTTCTTTGTATTCCTCTGTTTGTTTAAGAAATGTTTCCAACTGGAACTCAATGTATTCTAGTATAAGCTGGAGCTTTTCTCCCCGGGCTTCCACTGAAAAGGGACCTGTGTCCATTTGGACTATCCTGGTAAAGAAATGTAAAAAAATGTGCACGTTCGGCAAAATCATCTTGATGAAATGTAATTCAACAATGTGGTATTTTGATTTTCTGAAGTAGACCCATATATATATATATATATATATATATATATATATATATATATATATATATATATATGTATATATCTCAGTTTTAAGGGGAAGACCAGTTTTCGAAATTCACTCTAGTGCTGTGTTTTTGTTATTTTTTTCAGCTTGTCCGCACTCGGCATTTAAACTGCTGACATTTCAATAGGGAGTACCTTGCCAGACCCACAAAGTAAAGTAAACACAATTTCTGCACCAAAAATGCTTTTAGTTACTTAAAACATCTTTTAAAGTGACAGGAAAAAAGGAGCTCTCTTAAAAAGTTCAGTACAGTCTCATGATAGACAGTTCAAACACAAACTGGTAGTGTTAAGGTAATATTTTCCTTTTCAGAAAATAATTAACATACAGGTTTCTAAAATGGAAGATTATCCTCTCAGCAAAAAGCAGCGGAAGCTGACCTGGGTCATAGACTTCAGGTACCACTGGACTTCCTTTACACAAGAACATACAACTAGGATCTGTGCTAGACATAACGGGGCACCCATCCCCTACACCAGTTTATCAGCCAGTTAGCAACTTTTTTTTGTGACATGTAGCAGGGGATCTAGAATCATACTACATGTACTGTGATGACATCATGGATACAGCCAGTGATGTACCTGGAGCCTGTGTTGTGCATATGTACATGCCTGTGGTCCCACACAGTGGTGCAGTGTGTTCCCCCATACAAATCTGCATTCCATCTCCTGTGCCTAGTATGTACTCCTCCCCCGTTAACTGTCATTGCTTGTATACCATCCTTCTCCCCAGGCATCTTCCAATTTTGTCTTGCCAACTAACAGTGTCACCCCCACTAAATCCTGGCTGTATGAATTTCTACAGGTGGGGTAAGTATATCCAAGACCTAAGTCCTATGTGTTTCCATTCTCCTTTTGAATACCTGTCACACTTCCTGTGTTTGCAAACCACTTTTATACACTCATGGGGTGTAGTAGAAACAGTTGCACTTGAATTGGACTACGAAAGAGATCTGCTTCACATGGATGAGGAGCCTGTTCCAGAAAAGGGTAAGTCTCTGAGATACTGGGCTGATAGCCTAGTACCTACCTATGAACATACTTTTTTGTCCAGCATGACCTATTCATATCACAGGCAATGATTAACCCCAGGATTCATTAAACTTTTTTTTCTGTGCAGAAAAACTGTAGCCGCTCCTGCATGGAATATGGCCACTGAACGATTCAGGAAATAGCTGATTTGACGTGCATGAGCCAGCTGACACTGTCCCTGCACAGAAAGCCATGCAGAATGCTAATTACCTCATTTGCTAGTGAAAAACATACAAATGAGGTGAAACTGGTGATTCAGGAAGCAGGCAGGCATCCGTGCAGGAGCAGTGCTAGTTGCAGAAATGTTTTTGGTTACTAACCGAACACATTTTTGCAAATAGCAAAACGGAGGCATGACATCTCAAATAAAAGCATGTATTATAAATTTTAGGCATTCCAATGGCCAAATATATGGCCATTGGCATAGGAAAGTGTTTAAAAGAAAATCAAAGTATTTTTTTCTTGGCCAAAATCGGCCGTTTTAGCATAGGGCAGTGGCACACAGATGGGATTGTGCCAAAAAAAATGTCAAAACTCAATTTTAGAGGAAATCTGCATTGTGACATTGTCAATGGCATGCAGAATCAAAACATTAGCAGGGAACACTGATTGTCAAGGGGAAAGGCTCTGTGTCAGAGCAGTAACTATGGACTAAGGCAGTGGGTTATGCAAATGAGGAAATTTACTGAATCACAAAATAAGTCCACACACTGCACCTAACCCTGTAGGTGCTAGAACAGGAGAGTGTAGGCAGGAGGAGCAGCTAACATAAAAAGTGGGTGTGTCATGCTTGCTGTAAGCACATTGGAGCTCTGTGGCCCATGTATGCCCATAGCTAAGCAAGGGTGTGTGTATCTAAGGGGATCCAATGTCTGTCTGCCTGGGATGACATGCTTGACAAGCCACGCTGCTTCGCAAGGGACGGCTTGCACCTGTCACCCCTGGGCTTCCGGATATTGGCAAAGGCTCTTGCCACCCCCATAGTGCCTTTTATAGGCAAGGCTCAAATGATAAACCTACTGCCCTAGAAAACAAAAATGGAGAAAAACTAAGGGTAATACTGCTCAATGCCAGAAATCTAAACCTCAAGATGCACTGAAGCCCTCCTCAGTATGGAGAACATCGATGTCTGTGCTGTGACTGAAACCTGGTTCAAGGCTCCTGAGAGCACCCCAGCACTATCAGGTTATACCTCATATCATGCCCGCCCCAAAATCGGACGAACCACAAAAGGAGGGGAGTATCCATATTCATAAAGGATACCCACACCTCCAGGTTAGTGGCAACGCACGAAGCATCGGAGACCATCCAGGTGCAATTAACCATAGGTAAAACTGCCCTACAGTTTGTAACATGCTACAGAACACCTTCTCAAACTCAGGAAACCCACACAGCCTTCCTGAAGACACTGGAGAGTATGAATGTCTCTCCAAACACCATCATATTGGGTGACTTCAACTACCCAAACATAGACTGGGAACATTACTCAAGCCCCAACACCCTAGCCCAAAGGTTCCTTGAGTTCATAAACTCAAATGCTATGGAACAACTAGTCACCATTCCCACAAGAGGAGAAAATATACTAGACCTGATCATCACAAACATGGGGACAAAATGCTCCACACGGAAGTATATCCCTCATTGGTGAGATCAGACCATAAATAATCTCACTGAGATCCACATCCGCCCCCACCCCCAGCAAAAGACCACAGTGAAGAACTTCTCAAAAGCAAACTTCACACTTCTTAAGACTGGAGTGGTATCCTTCAAGGCCCCGAGCCAGTGGAAACCACAACCCACGCTGCTGAAACCCTTACAAATGCCTTCTCTGAGCACCTCCAGGAATGTATGGATCAAGCAATTCCTAATAAAATCAAGACCCTTTCCACCAAAGGCAGGCGCCGGTCTGGTGGACTCCAGCCATAAACAAACTCTACAACAAGAGGAGAAAGCTACTACATGACAGAGCAAAATCCCTAAATGGGAAGGCATCTCTGATCAATACTAGCAAAAACTACGATCACTCATAAAATCATCCAAGGCCAACTTTGAGAGAAAAATCGCTAATGACACAAAGACAATCATAAAGCCTTCTTTAGCTATGTTAGAAATCTGGGTGGAAACTCCCAGATATGCTCAGAATTAGTCCAAAATGATAAAAAAATCACTGAACCCACAGACATTGCCAACATACTGGCAGACAGGTTCAGTGCAAAAAGGAGAAATATCTATCCCACCAGAGTCTAGCCTCCCAAACATCTCAGATGCCCAGGTGAGAGCTGCTCTCTCTAAAGCAAAAACACAGCATCAATGGGACTGGACGGTGTCCCCGGCTGTGTGCTACATGAACTCAATGAGGAACTAAACCCACACATAAGGCTGCTGTTTAATCTTAGCCTTACTACAGGATACGTACCCAAAGAATGGCGTACGGCAACTGTGGTCCCACTCCACAAAGGCGGTGCTTCTACGGACCCTGGAAATTACCGCCCCATAAGCAGCAGCCTTGTCTGCAAAACTATGGAGAGGATCATAATGGAACTCATAAATAAAGACATTGGGGACCTACAGACACTGGATTCTACCCAATTTGGCTTTGTCAAGGACAGATCCTGCCTCTTGGACTTGGTCGGCTTCTTCAAACAGTCACTAAGGCCATTGATGAGGGTAAGGCAGTTCACACAGCCTACCTTGACCTAGCAAGCGTTCGACACAATACCCACTCGGGCATCATAGAAAAGCTCACCAGCTTAGATGTAAACCCATATTTCACAAGATGGGTTGCAAACTGGCTCAAGGACAGAACACACAGGGTTAGAGTTGCTGGTGCCATGTCAGACTCTAAGCCATTCACGCGGTGTCCCACAGGCTCAGTCCTGGGCCCCTCTTGTTCGCCATTTATTTTTCTGAAGTGCAGGCAAACATAGGGGGATTGTGGCTGACAAAATTTGCAGATGACTGCAAACTGGGCACCATAATTGACACTCCATCAGACACAGACATCCTCCAGAAAGGTCTCATAGAAATGGATAACTGGTGCCAGAGCCATGGCCTTAAGCTAAATGCCAAAAAATGTATAGTCATACCCTTTGGGAAAAACAAGGTAACCCCTAATTACCACATAGGTGGTAATCCATTAAACACGGAAGACGTTATCAGGGACCTGGGGACCCAAGTTGACAGTAACCTCTTTTTTGACACTCACATTGCCAAAGTGGTTAGGAAGACCTTCTACATTGCCCACCTGATCATGAAGGGATTCACATCCAGATCAGGAGAGGTCATTGTACCCTATTACTCTTCACTTATCAGACCAATGATTGAGTACAACGCCCCATTGAATGTACCTTACCCGACACCTGCAGCAGTTGGAAAGACCCCAAAAGTTCCTCACCAAAAGGATAAAGGGGCTCAAACATATGTCATACGATGCCCGACTGAAGAAACTCCAGCTCGATTCAGTCGCATACCGTCTGCTCAGAGGTGATCTGTGCCTGACATACAAGGCCATGTCCAACCCGGAATTAATGGACATGCTCCACCTCAAAAAATCCAAATCCACCAGAGCCACGAGAGCAAGAGACTTAAACCTCAACATGGATATAAATAGGATGTGCTGGAGGGACAGATTCATCACCCAGAGACTCCTACACTATGGAACAGAATCCCAGTCCATGTGAGGCAGAGCCCTCACTGACTCTGTTCAAGAGAAATCTTGACGAGTGGATGGGAGATCGTAGGTTTACCCCGGGAATCATCTCTGTATCACTGCTGGACAGAGGCATAGCAAACTAATGGGTATAGTATTCTCATCCTAAGGGGTGGTGAAAGCCACACACACTCTGGCTAGGCTTTTAAATGCCCTAGGGCAGATAGCCTAGTATGAACCTATGAACCTATGAACCTATGTCTGTCTGCCTGGGATGACATGCTTGACAAGCCACGCTGCTTCGCAGGGGCAGCACCTGTCACCCCTGGGCTTCGGATATTGGCAAAGCCACCCCCATAGTGCCTTTTATAGGCAAGGCTCAAATGATAAACCTACTGCCCTAGAAAACAAAAATGGAGAAAAACTAAGGGTAATACTGCTCAATGCCAGAAATCTAAACCTCAAGATGCACGCCCTCGAAGCCCTCCTCAGTATGGAGAACATCGATGTCTGTGCTGTGACTGAAACCTGGTTCAAGGCTCCTGAGAGCACCCCAGCACTATCAGGTTATACCTCATATCATGCGTTCGGGCCCCAAAATCCGGACTGAACCACAAAAGGAGGGGGAGTATCCATATTCATAAAGGATACCCACACCTCCAGGTTAGTGGCAACGCACGAAGCATCGGAGACCATCCAGGTGCAATTAACCATAGGTAAAACTGCCCTACAGTTTGTAACATGCTACAGAACACCTTCTCAAACTCAGGAAACCCACACAGCCTTCCTGAAGACACTGGAGAGTATGAATGTCTCTCCAAACACCATCATATTGGGTGACTTCAACTACCCAAACATAGACTGGGAACATTACTCAAGCCCCAACACCCTAGCCCAAAGGTTCCTTGAGTTCATAAACTCAAATGCTATGGAACAACTAGTCACCATTCCCACAAGAGGAGAAAATATACTAGACCTGATCATCACAAACATGGGGACAAAATGCTCCACACCGGAAGTATATCCCTCATTGGTGAGATCAGACCATAAATTAATCTCACTGGAGATCCACATCCCCCCCCCCCCCCCCGCCAAAAAAACCACAGTGAAGAAAATCTCAAAAGCAAACTTCACACTTCTTAAGACTGGAGTGGTATCCTTCAAGGCCCCCGAGCCAGTGGAAACCACAACCCACGCTGCTGAAACCCTTACAAATGCCTTCTACGAGCACCTCCAGGAATGTATGGATCAAGCAATCCCTAATAAAATCAAGACCCTTTCCACCAAAGGCAGGCGCCCGGTCTGGTGGACTCCAGCCATAAACAAACTCTACAACAAGAGGAGAAAGCTACTACATGACAGAGCAAAATCCCTAAATGGGAAGGCATCTCTGATCAATACTAGCAAAAAACTACGATCACTCATAAAATCATCCAAGGCCAACTTTGAGAGAAAAATGCCTAATAACACAAAAGAGAATCATAAAAGCCTTCTTTTAGCTATGTTAGAAATCTGGGTAGGAAACTCCCAGATATGCTCAAGGAGTAGTCAAAATGATAAAATCACTGAACCCACAGACATTGCCAACATACTGGCAGACAGGTTTCCAGTGCAAAAAGGAGAAATATCCCCTATCCCACCAGAGTCCCTAGCCTCCCAAACATCTCAGATGCCCAGGTGAGAGCTGCTCTCTCTAAAACAAAAGCAGCATCAATGGGACTGGGCCGGTGTCCCCGGCTGTGTGCTACATGAACTCAATGAGAACTAAGCCCACACTTAAAGGCTGCTGTTTAATCTTAGCCTTACTACAGGATACGTGCCCAAGAGGAATGCGGCAGCTGTCAGTCCCCACTCCCACAAAGCTGATTGCTTCTCACGGACCCACAAATTGCAGCTATAAGCTTGTGAGCCTTGTCCACCGAAAACTATGGAGGATCATAATGGAACTCATAAATAAAGACATTTAGGGACCTACAGACACTGGATTCTACCCAATTTGGCTGTCAAGGACGAATCCTGCCTCTTAGACTTGAGTGAAGCTTCTTGAAACAGTCACTAAGGCCATTGGTGAGGTAAGGCAGTTCCACAGCCTACCTTGACCTAGCGTTGACACAATGCCCCACTCGGGCATCATAGAAAAGCTCACCAGCTTAGATGTAAACCCATATTTCACAAGATGGGTTGCAAACTGGCTCCAAGGACAGAATTACACAGGGTTAGAGTTGCTGGTGCCATGTCAGACTCTAAGCCATTCCTGGCCCGGTGTCCACAGAATCAGTCCTGGGCCCCTCTTGTTAAAAGCCATTTATTTTTCCTGAAGTGCAGGCAAACATAGGGGATTGTGGCTGACAAAATTGCAGATGACTGCAAATGGGCACCATAATTGGCCTCCATCAGACACAGACATCCTCCAGAAAGGTCTCATAAAGGAAATGGATAACTGAATTGCAGAGCCATGGCCTTAAATAAATGCCAAAATGTATAGTCCATAACCTTTAGGAAAACAAGGTAGCCCTAATTACCACATGGAAATTGGTAATCCATTAAACTTTCCTGAGGAAGAGCGTTATCAGGGACCTAGGGACCCAAGTTGACAGTAACCTCTCTTTTGTACTCATTTGCCAAAGTGGTTAGGAAGACCTTCTACATTGCCCACCTGATCATGAAGGGATTCACATCAGATCAGGAGGTCATTGTACCCTGTACTCTTCATATCAGACCAATGATTAGATTACAGCGCCCCATTGAATGTACCTTACCCGACACCTGCAGCAGTTGGAAAGACCCCAAAAGTTCCTCACCAAAAGGATAAAAGGGGCTCAAACATATGTCATCTGATGCCCGACTGAAGAAACTCCAGCTCTATTCAATTAAGCATACAGATCTGCTCAGAGGTGATCTGTGCCTGACATACAAGGTATATCCAACCGAGATTAATGGACATGCTCCACCTCAAAAATCCAAATCCACCAGAGCCCGCGAGAGCAAGAGACTTAGAAAACCTCAACATGGATATAAATAGGATGTGCTGGAAGGGACAGATTCATCACCAGAGACTCCCTACACTATGGGGCAAGTCAGTCCATGTGAGGCAGAGCCCCCTCACTGACTCTGTTCAAAAGAAATCTTGTGAGTGGATGGAGATCATTAGAGTTCACCGGGGAATCATCTCTATATCCACTGCTGGACAGAGGCATAGCAAACTAATGGGTATATTATTCTCATCTAGGGGTGGTGAAACACACTCTGGCTAGGCTTTTTAAATGCCCTAGGGCGGAGATAGCCTGAAGTATGAACCCTATGAACCCTATAGAACCTGTCGTCTTACACCATGGAAATGAAAGGTGTGTTGCATCCCGGGGAGGGCCATTTCTTCTAAAATGTGTTTACCTTAGCTAAACGGGTGTGCATGGTGTGAACTGGGACTTAAAAAAACCCGGAAATAGCAGCACTGTTTACATTTAGGCAGCAGGTGCAAACTGTCACTCAAATACAAGTAAAATAGCTGGCAGGTGGAATGTTTCAAAGTCAGCCAATCACACAGGCAGCATCTGCAGCATACCACTATAAACTATGCAAATACCTTCCAGTCTGGTTTTTCCCACAAACTCTGCACCATAGGTGTACACATACCAGGGAGTTTTAACTGACAAAACTAGCAAAAAATGTTAGGGGCTGCTTGTGCTTTGATCTACCAGCATGTGCAAGAGGCCAAGGGCGCTGAGGAGGATAATGCTGACAACCGACTCAGACTGAGGAGGAGGAGAAGAGTGTTCAGACCCAGGGTAAACTACCAGGGGCTATATGATCTGGAGATAGTAGAGCACTACAGGGTAGACAGGGACATACTTCAGCAATTTGTTGGCTGTGGACCCTGCATTGAGTACAGAACCAGCTGGGGAACCCATCCCAGTGGATACCAAGGTATGTGTAGCCTTAAGAATACTAGCTACAGGTACTTTCCAAAGACCAACTGGGGGGTCTCACAGGCATCTGCATCCAGGATACTCCACCAGTTCCTGGATGCCATGCAACTACATGCCACTGAGCACATTTACTTCCCCAGCACCTGTGAAGAGAAGACCAGCAATATGCATCTCTTCCACTATGTAGCAGAATACCTAGAGGTACTGGGTGCCATAGACTGCACGCACATCCACATCAAAGCACCACCCAGTGACCAGGGTTGTGTCTACCTAAACACCAAGGGGTTCCACTCCAACTGCCAGGTTGTGTGCGATTGAATGTGCGTGCTGGCAGCCCTGGAATCTGTCACGACTCCCACATTTGGCATTCATCACAGCTGAACCAGGTGTTTGCCAGTGGGGACATCCCATATGGCCATCTGTTGGGGGATGCTGGCTATCCACTGGAGCAGTAGGTGATGACACCCATCAGAAATGCACACACACCCACACAAGAATGCCATAATGAAGCACACGCACAAACCAGAATCATTATAGAGCATGTGTTTGGGATGCTCAAGTCATGTTTCAGCTGCCTTGACATATCCGGTGGAGCCTTGTAGTACTCTCCAGCCACATGTGCACACATGCTCATAGCATGTGCTATGCTACACAATATGACCCTGCAAAAACAGCTGCAGCAGGAACAAAATGGGGAAGGGCCACACAAACCCCCCCCCTCCATTGCCAAGGTCTCCACAGGTACAGAAGGACTCTGAGGAGTAACATCCTGTGCCTGCCCCTATAGGGAGTAGAGTTATTGCCCAGTATGCTGCTTATGGCAAGAGGCAATGCATAGCACATGCACACTGACACTGGCATGGGGCCGAGGTTGATATCTCTCTCTGACTCACACATGCAATGAAGTGGATGCCAAACATCACACCACCTATACCCTACCATGTATTGGCAGTGTACTGCATGCATCCAACATAGTCATCCCTCAAGCACTGTCCTCACAACTGCCTCAGGCACAAGGTAAGTCAGGCTTCCTAACAATAAATGAATGGAGTCGAATGTTCTGATAGCATATCAATGGTATTGATTCAAGCATGCAAGGGAATGGGGTGGCTTACTGGGATAGCAGCAAACAACTTACAGCTGTGTGGGACAGCAGGAAGTTTATGCCCAGTACTGTCTTGCCCACACTATGCAGTACCACCCTAGTTGACCAATACCACGGCAGTATATGTGGTGAGCCAAATAACTGGGGGTCATAGGTCAGATGCATGGATGTCAAAGTGGGGGGTCCCATACTCACCGCCAGCCTCACCCAGCAGATCAGCTGTAGAAAACCATACAGAAATGTCTGGCAAAGGCCCCCTCATGGCGACATCCATGAAATTCCCACCTACAGACTTACACAGCGATATCACAGCAGGTCTGGCAGTGGCAGCATGTCTCTGAAAGTTAAGAAGTATGAAACTAAACATGTTTATGCCAGAACAATCTGACCTGTGGTTAAACTGTTATGCATGTCTCAAAGATAGAGACATGGCTAATGGTCGAAAATGGGAGACCAAATGTTAAGCAAATATTAACAGACTGTACTAGTAGTATTGACATGTACAGATGTGTCACCCCCACCCATAGTCCATAGAAATGCAGTAACATGTCCCAGCCTTAAGCAGCATCCAGCTGTAAGCTGGATGAAACCAATCACGAGACAGAAAGCAATTGTCAGTAACACCCAGTCAATGTACTGGTGCCATCCAGAGTGTCCCTGCTGGCAGCCTGGGAACATATGATTTGGGCATTTCACATAAAATCTAGATCCTGATGAAGTCAAGCGTACTCAACAAAAGTTGGTTTATTCAACTTTGTACATAGTAAACTTACAGATGTACTAACTGATGTCAAGGTTTTTACTAGGAATGTTATGCTTCGTTATCAATTGAATAGCAATAATAGGCAACGATATAGGTTCTCAGCGACCAAGTGAGTATATTCCCAGAATCACCTTTTGTTGAGGCATTTTACAATCTAGTTGAGGATGATTTATATAAGGCATATGGAGATACATACATTAAGCATTATAATTATAAAGAGATAAAGGAATAATTTGTGACTGGAATGAGAGGAGAGTACTGCAGCGGCTGCAACAGGATGATACTCTAGTCTTTAGACAACCAGCTGATAAAGGAGGGCCATTGGTGGTTTTGGATAAGGGAGACATATACTAAAGCTATGATTAACATGCTTAATGATAGTAATTTCTATGCTACCATAACCAAAAAAGAAGTGGATGAGATTAAATGTAAGATATATAAAATGGTAAATGATTTATTTAATAACTTTCACATTAACATGGAATTAGCAAAATTCCTAGAAGTGGAATTTCTAACTATACCATATACAAGGTATTCCAAAAATACACAAAGAGACCTGCATGCAAATCCCCATGAAACCCATGAGTCTCAAGGTAGGGGATGGTGCACTGAACCGACTACCATATATAATGTAGAAACATCTAGATCTTAAGAAGAAAACTAGTATCATCACAAACATGGGACAAAATGCTCCACAAGTATATCCCTCATTGGTGAGATCAGACCATAAATTTCACTGGAGATCCACATCCCCCCCCAGCAAAGACCACAGTGAAGAACTTCTCAAAAGCAAACTTCACACTTCTTAAGACTGGAGTGGTATCCTTCAAGGCCCCGAGCCAGTGGAAACCACAACCCTGCTGAAACCCTTACAAATGCCTTCTGAGCACCTCCAGGAATGTATGGATCAAGCAATCCCTAATAAAATCAAGACCCTTTCCACCAAAGGCAGGCCCGGTCTGGTGGACTCCAGCCATAAACAAACTCTACAACAAGAGGAGAAAGCTACTACATGACAGAGCAAAATCCCTAAATGGGAAGGCATCTCTGATCAATACTAGCAAAAACTACGATCACTCATAAAATCATCCAAGGCCAACTTTGAGAGAAAAATCGCTAATGACACAAAAGACAATCATAAGCCTTCTTTAGCTATGTTAGAAATCTGGGTGGAAACTCCCAGATATGCTCAGAATTAGTCCAAAATGATAAAAATCACTGAACCCACAGACATTGCCAACATACTGGCAGACAGGTTCAGTGCAAAAGAGAAATATCTATCCCACCAGAGTCTAGCCTCCCAAACATCTCAGATGCCCAGGTGAGAGCTGCTCTCTCTAAAGCAAAAACACAGCATCAATGGGACTGGGGTGTCCCCGGCTGTGTGCTACATGAACTCAATGAGGAACTAAACCCACACATAAGGCTGCTGTTTAATCTTAGCCTTACTACAGGATACGTACCCAAAGAATGGCGTGCAACTGTGGTCCCACTCCACAAAGGCGGTGCTTCTCGGACCCTGGAAATTACCGCCCCATAAGCAGCAGCCTTGTCTGCAAAACTATGGAGAGGATCATAATGGAACTCATAAATAAAGACATTGGGGACCTACAGACACTGGATTCTACCCAATTTGGCTTTGTCAAGGACAGATCCTGCCTCTTGAACTTGGTCGACTTCTTCGAAACAGTCACTAAGGCCATTGATGAGGGTAAGGCAGTTCACACAGCCTACCTTGACCTAGCAAAGCGTTACACAATACCCCACTCGGGCATCATAGAAAAGCTCACCAGCTTAGATGTAAACCCATATTTCACAAGATGGGTTGCAAACTGGCTCAAGGACAGAACACACAGGGTTAGAGTTGCTGGTGCCATGTCAGACTCTAAGCCATTCACGAGCGGTGTCCCACAGGGCTCAGTCCTGGGCCCCTCTTGTTCGCATTTATTTTTCTGAAGTGCAGGCAAACATGGGGATTGTGGCTGACAAAATTTGCAGATGACTGCAAACTGGGCACCATAATTGACACTCCATCAGACACAGACATCCTCCAGAAGGTCTCATAGAAATGGATAACTGGTGCCAAAGCCATGGCCTTAAGCTAAATGCCAAAAATGTATAGTCATACCCTTTGGGAAAAACAAGGTAACCCCTAATTACCACATAGGTGGTAATCCATTAAACAGGAAGGGTTATCAGGGACCTGGGGACCCAAGTTGACAGTAACCTCTCTTTTGACACTCACATTGCCAAAGTGGTTAGGAAGACCTTCTACATTGCCCACCTGATCATGAAGGGATTCACATCCATGAAATCCAACCCATGGCGACATCCATGAAATCCCCACCTACAGACTTACACAGTGATATCACAGCAGGTCTGGCAGTGGCAGCATGTCTCTGAAAGTTAAGAAGTATGAAACTAAACATGTTTATGCCAGAAAAATCTGACCTGTGGTTAAACTGTTATGCATGTCTCAAAGATAGGGCACGCCATTATGTTAAATGAGACCAAAATGTTAAGCAAATATTAGCACAGACTGTACTAATGTGTGTTGTGTACAGATGTGTCACCCCCCCACCCATAGTCCCATAGAAATGCAGTAACATGTCCCCAGCCTTAAGCAGCATCCAGCTGTAAACTGGAGTGAAGGCTCAATACGAACAGAAAGCAATTGTCAGTAACACCCAGTCAATGTACTGGTGCCATCCCAGGGGTGTCCACTGCTGGCAGCCTGGGAACATATGATTTGGAGCATTTCACATAAAAATCTAGATCCTGATGAAGTCAGCGTACTCAACAAAGGACTTAGTTTTATTCCAACTGTACATAGTAAACTTACAGATGTACTAACTGATGTCAAAGTTTTTACTAGAAATGTTATGCTTCGTTATCAGTTTGGAGATAGTAATAATGGGCAACATTACTAACGACCAAGTGAGTATATTCCCCAGAATCACCTTTTTGTTGAGGCATTTTACAATCTAGTTGAGGATGATTTATATAAGGCATATGGAGATACATACATTAAGAATTATAATTATAAGAGATAAAGGAATAATTTGAACTGGAATGAGAGGAGAGTACTGCAATGGCTGCAACAGGATGATACTCTAGTCTTTAGACCAGCTGATAAGGGAGGGCCATTAGTGGTTTTGGATAAGGAACACTATACTAAAGCTATGATTAACATGCTTAATGATAGTAATTTCTATGCTACCATAACCAAAAAGAAGTGGATGAGATTAAATGTAAGATATATAAAATGGTAAATGATTTATTTAATAACTTTCACATTAACATGGAATTAGCAAAATTCCTAGAAGTGGAATTTCTAACTATACCACATATACAAGGTATTCCAAAAATACACAAAGGCCGTGCAAATCCCCCCATGAAACCCATAGTCTCAGGTAGGGGATGGTACACAGAACCATTTTCCTTATAATGTAGAGAAACATCTAAGATCGGTGGTAGATAAGAACCAGTTTATCTTAAAGGATACCATACAATTTATGTTGGACTTACATACATTTTGTAATGAAGCAAAACTGAAAGATAATAGGATATTTGTAACTTTAGATATTCAATCTTTGTTCACAATTGTACCTAATGATCTGGGAGTTGTAACAATAAAAAAAATACTTAATTAAGTATGGTGAATACACAGACAAGCAGATAGACCTCATCTGCCTGTTCCTAGAAACCATATTGGAGAACAATGTTTTCATTTTTGAACAAAATATATATATTCAGCGTGATGGCGTAGCTATGGGCACATCCTATGCCAATAGCTACACCAACATGTTTTTGGCTAGTTGGGAAGAAGAACAACGTTTTACTAATGTATGGCATCAAGAAAAAGTTCACTTCTATCGACGTTTTGTGGACGATGTCCTTCTTATTTGGGAGGACAGTATGGAGGAACTGTCTGAATATCTGATATGTATTAATAATATGACTAGATATGTAAAATTTACGTCATATTCTTCCAGGAGCAGAATTGAATATCTGGATGTTTTTGTTGAACGGGTAATGGGTAATTATATCAACACAGGAGTGTACAGAAAACAATGTTATAGAAACTCTTTGCTACACCGCTATAGTATGCACCCAAATTATATATTTAGAACTATATTCAAAGGACAAAGTATGCTCATTTCTCGTTTGAATGCCAGTGATGAAGGATACCAACATGAAATTAATTCATTTAGACTAAGGCTTTTGAAACGTGGCTATAAAAATTATGAAATCAATAAAGGGTTACAGAATATTAATACACTGAGTGAGGAAATAGCAGTACCTTATTTTTCTGCACAAGGCAATCATAATGTGCAATACATAGCTAGAACATCACAGGTCATAAAAATACATATGTTTTTTACGAACAATATGCAAGAGATTAGGGAGATAATAAGTAATCATTGGCGTATTCTTACTATGGACAATGAATTACTAAACATTGTAGGTGAGAAACCATATTTTTTATATAAAAACAAACCTAATCTTAGAAGATTGCTTTGTAATAGTAAAACTAAGACATCTGCAAATTCAAGTATTGGCACCTATCCATGTGGTAGATGCAATTTTTGCACATATATTGAGAAAGGTGGTACCTTTATGCATCCGGATACGGGTCAAAGTTTTACCTTTCATGTAAGGGCAGATTGTAATACTTGCCGTATAGTTTACATAGCCATCTGTCAATCATGCCAGTCATTTTATATTGGCAAAACTAACAGAGCTTTTCGTACTAGGATAAGAGAACACTTATATGCCATTAGGATCCGACACTTAACTAACTCTCCAGCTAAGCATGTTGCTATTATGGGTCAGGATCATACTTTTACCTTTATGGTCATTGACCGTATTCAACCATCTGTTAGAGAAGGTGACATCCGTAATCATACAGAAACTAAAGAAATTAATTGGATTATGTGAATGAGAGCAGATAAGGGTAAAGGGTTAAATGAGCGAGCATCTATCAAACCCATACTCAAAGCTAGACGCCTTGGTGTTAAGTAACTTTTTCCCTATATATATTACTTCATCTTATATAATGTACTATTGTAATTATGTTTATAATACTATATATTGACTGTACATTACATGTGACTTATGTTTAGGGAGTATCCTCTGATTATTTTATTTGTAAAAAAAATTTAGAAAATTAAAATAAGTGCAGGCAATATTAGTAATATTCATAATAATTAAAGTTGATCACTTTAAAAAATGTTTTATAGTGTACGATCCTCTAGTATTAAGAACATATAATGCACTTGAAAGAGTTAATAGACATGACAGGTTTACGCACTTTGACCATTCATTGGTTTAACTTGTCCCCCTGTTATGACAAAGCTTCACATCTAATTTTATTCTATGTTATTTATATTGCTAACATTATATACATCTATATAGCTATACCTATTTAAGTGTTTTATGATTTATATGTATATTACAATGTATTGAACTTCAGACGTTTAGATAAGTTTTAGTGATGTAGTTATATTTGTTCAGTAGGACTAACTATTGGTATGATACCTATTTGCATTTTCTCAATGGACATCATGCATATACTACTTTTAATAGTAAAAGATTTAATAATTATTCATAAGACTGTTCGCTATATTTTTATATAAAGTTATGGTAATATAATGTTGCACTTGTTGCATAACACCAACGCAGCACATTTACATGCAGCAAACACTAAGGATATAAATTTAGCCCATACTAAAGGTTGTTTGCATTATATGTTTTTCATTATATTATGCACACTGATAGTTTCATTGAGTATGTTGGTGAGATCTTGCGAGCAGCAAATATTTTACATATATGTTTAACTTTATGTTGTGTGTTATATCACAAATTACCATAAGTTTATTCCAGGATTTTATGTTATTGTTTTGAGTGCAGGAATTAAAATGTCATTGCATTAAGGATATGCACTAGGTCTAGATATATACCTTATATAGCAAAATTAATGTTTAAGGCTGTTAAATGAGTTATTTATGCTTATGCGAATGTCATCATTTTTAAATATACAGCGAGGCCATTTTTGTTAGCATAATGCTATCATAAATCTAGGAGTATTGGCAAGTATAGTAAAATTCTCTGCATTTAAAATAAATACAATGATATATCTTTAAATGCTTAATTAAAACTAATTACATTATTAAACGTGACAGATTTGTATGTAAGAAGCTTTAATTGATTTTGTTTTGAATTTTAATGGTCTGAGGAAGCCTTTGTGAAAGCGCTTACCGACAGCATGCTTTAATAAAACATTCCGTTTTATTTTAACCAAGTGCTTATGGTCAGCAGGAATTTCTTGGTTGGATTCTTTCTTCTTTGTTGGATTATTTGTTTGGAATACTGAACCATTATCTTGTTTGGACAGTCTGAATAATCTGGCATTTAATACAGTCCATGGTCACCTCACAGGTTACTCTTTTACCATTTGTATTCTGTTTTTATTACTTAACCGTGAGGTGTTCATTCCGCTGGGAGCTTTCATTTACATTTGAGTATGTTTATAACTTACAGCTTTTGGGTCCATTCAAACCCAGTACAATTCCCATTGCCCTACTTTAGCAGTCCTGCAGACATCAGTCACCTTAGAAGTCCTTTTCGTCAGGCTTCATCCCTAGAAGCCTTGTGGTGCATGCAGTAACTGTGTAACACTATAGTACAAATAACTAGTTAGGTAGGAGTTCTAATCTCAGTCCTGGCAAATGTAAAAGTGTGTGTCTATAAGTTAAAGCTGTTGGGTCCATTCAAACCCAGTACACTTCCCATTGCCCTACTTTAGCAGTCTTGCAGATAACAGTTACCTTAGAAGTCCCTTTCATCAGGCCTCAGCCCTATACACTCTGTGGCACATGCAATAGCTGCGTAACACTATAGTACAAATAACTAGTTAGATAGAAGTTCCAATCCCAGTTCTGGCAAATGTGTGTGTGTAAGTCTGTATATGTGTATTTAAAGTATTTTGTGGACTGCCTCGACCAGTACATCACCCATTACCATACTTTACAAGGGCTGGTGATGTTCCTCACCTTAGAAGTAGATTTGTACAACCTTCACCCTATAAGCTCTGTGGTGCATGTGATAAATGTGTAACACTGTAGTAGCAATAAATATCTCAGTCCTGACAAGTGTGTGTGTGTGTGTGTGTGTGTGTGTGTGTGTGTGTGTGTATACCATATCTAGTGGGGGATGGGTTTTGCTTCTTTTTGCTGTTGCCCACCCAGTACATGTCCCAGTGTCCTCAATACAAGGCCCACAGTTGTCATCCATTGTAGAGGCACCTGTAGACACTCTGCAGCCCTATAAGCATTGTGCCATGTGCAATAACTATGTGACAGTATGGAACAGATAACAAGGTAGGCAGCCCATCTAATCCTTGGATATCACTCCCCACTCAGGAATCATACACAAACACACTTAGGTAGGCAGCAACCCCTACATCAGTAGGTAGCCTGCAAACTGGCTCACAGATAGAAACCACAGTGTGACAGCAGCGGACTCCATGTCAGACTGCTGAACAGTCATGAGTTGAGTCCCACAGGTTGTGTACCTGGTCCCCTCATGTTTGGGATACACACCTCTGAGGGCCAGCCCAATACGAAGATGCTCTGGCTGACAATGTTTGCAGATGACTACAAGGTGGGTGCTATGGTTACCCCCCCCCCACTTGAGGTTGACATCCTTCACAAAGGCCTCTCTGAGACGTATGACTGTTAGAACCCTGGACATGAGCTCAATGCTAGATGATGTGTCACCATCCCCTTTGTGTAAGACATGGTTCCCATAAAGTAGTACATTGATGGTAGTCCACAGAACACTGATGTTGGTATAAGGGAACTGGGAACACAGGTCGACAGTGAGCTGTCTATTGACCACCACAGTGCCACTGTCTTCTGAAAGTCCTTCCATGTGTCACTTCTCCTGACTAAGGGTGTTGAATCTGCAAAGTAAAAGGACAGTGTTTCCCTGTATTCTCCCCTCAGTAGATCAATCAGTGTGTACTATGGCCCATGTACCCCACTGGACACCTGCAACAACAGGAGAGGCTGCAAATGTGCCTTACAAAGAGGATCTTAGGTACTACACACTTGACCCATATGGACAGACTCCAACAACACAAATGAATCTCTGTTTCATATTGGTTACTTAGGTGTGATCTCTGCCTGACATACACAGCCATGTCTGACCCAACCCTGTCAGGAATGCTACATCCGAAGAAACCAATTTGTCCACACAACATGCCCCAGATACCTCAACCCCCATCCTCACAATAAACAGGACATGCTGGAGGGACAGGTTCACAACACAGAGACTGGTCATGCTATGGAATAGACATCACCTACATGTCAAGCAGAGCACATCACTGGGCCTCTGCAAAAGAAATCAGGAGGAGTGGATGGGGAGTTGAATACCCACCCTGGGGATCACTCCAGTGGCTATACTCAGTAGACACACTGGGGAGTATTGTCAGGTGACTTGATGCCAGTGTATTCCTATGGGCTAGCCTTGTAAAGCCTCCATGGCCATTTGCTATGTACACGCCTATGAATCTTTGAAGCTATGGATCTCAGTACTGTCAAATTTGTATGTGTGCATTAGTGTGTCTAAAAGTGTTTGTGAGTGTGTAAACGTGGATGAAAGTAGTTTGTGGCCGATTTCACCCAGTACAAATACCATTGCCATACCTTACAAGTGCTATAGATGTTATTCGCTATATAGGTACCTTGGGACACTCCCCAGTCTATATTACACAACTTGCCGTCCTTCACCATAAATGTGCACTTGTGTGCATTACTAAATCCCACCCACTAATCCATTTTGCACTGACATATGCATCCAGAGACTCTATAGAAGACAGTTTAAATGCTACCTCATTACATTGATGTGCACTTTGGCCTTACCTGGATGCTCCTCACCTGTTGCTCGTGTGCCACCCACCTCCACAACTGCTGTTTCCAGTGTTTGAGTTTGTGTGGGGACTACACCAAGGTTGGCAAGGAGCTCCTCTGTCCAGTAGCAGTATGGTCCCTCGCTACAGCAGCAGCCCTTTGCCGGGCACGACGTATAAGGCTATTTGCTCTTTGCCAGAACTGATCATATGACCATCCCTGATTCCCCAAAATGTTTGGTCTCTGGACGATCTTATGCCACAGGGCAGTTCAGTCCTGCAGATTTTGCTGGCTACAGCGAGAAAGGATGGCATAGTTTAAGATTACAGCTTCTGTGATGGCTGCTGTCTCCGCATCGGTGTAAGGCGGTTAATGCTGCATGGCACCTGGGAAACATACACAGGCAAACACATCACAGGACCTCAGACATTGACCAAAGCCAGCACATGAATATGGACTATCATTAGCCACCAAGTGCAAACACATCATACCCCTGTACCTGGCAGCACTGAATGAACATGCATTGTACTCCTGATCCTGATGTGTCATGTTCCCCCAGTGAGGGCCAGTACATTGCATAAGCCACCATTCATCATTCACATTTGTGTAGCGGGATGACAGTGGTCATGTCCCTTGCAGATGGGATGTCAACGGTGCACAGGCTTTGCTTTCATGCATTGTGTAATGGAGCTGGAAACATATGCCTGCGTTCATATAGGATGGAGAAAAGAATGTTATCAGGCCCCAAGGGGACTTGCTTTTGCTAACTTTGATTAGGCAGTTTGACCTGATCCATGATGATGAGGGGAGGGGGTGCTTGTGCTGTGCATATCCACCTATACTGATGGTGAGCCAGGGGGATGATGTTTGCCCTAAACCTGTCTGCAGCAGGTTGGCTGTAGCTATGGTTTTGTGTGTGTGTGTGTGTGTGTGTGTGTGTGTGTGTGTGTGTGTGTGTGTGTGTGTGTGTGTGTGTATATGTGCTGTGATTGACCACCATTACAGTGTGGGTTGAGTTGTTGCCTCTGAGACTGCAGACATATGTGAAGATGGCCTTGTGATTGCCCCTAGTGGATGTGTCCAATTTGTACTCCTAATTAGCCTTACAGTAATCCACCTGTGATGTAATATCCTCATTCAGACAAAGGTTGACATACTGCCCAGTTGGTGCCCGCTCCTACTTTGCCCTGTACAGCCAATATAGCATCACATTATGTGCTTTGTCCATTGCTGCTGTCCAGTAAAGGGGTTTACTCTACTTTGGTAGAGACAGGTTTTACATGTATGGTATTGCTGAGGCCATACAGCTATGTGGGTGATCATATATCTGTTTGTAGTAGGCATGGACACAAGGTCAGAACACAAGTTGGCCACCTCTACAATTTCAATGTCAGTTAAGCCGTGGTGGTGCAGCGGTAGCATTGTTGCCTCACAGCAAGAGGTTCTCCCATTTGATTCTCGGTTGGAGCACCTTCTGTGTGGAGTCTGCATGTCCTCCCTGTGGTTGTGGGGCATTCGAAAGACATGCGTAGAACGGACGTGCCTTCGTTGAAGGTTGGGCATCAAGCTGGCACCTTGGCACCCGTAAAAAATCTACTGCCAATCATTAGTGGGCCGGAGTTCCACTGTGGTGACCCCTAACCAGGAAAAGCCAAAAGAAAAACAACAAAACAAAAACTCATGCTTATTATACTACCCATGTCTGTGTCAGGGCAATGCCACAACTAGTAGCTGTAGAAGTGTACCTCTGTTGGATGCACAGATACTAAGGTTGCACACACGTACAACATGTACAGCTTACACACATGTACAACATGTACAGCTTGTTTACCTGACATTTTTCATCCCATGTCAGTTGTTATGATGCAGCCAGGTACACCTACCCATACATACATATGCGCAGGTAATACCTGCTATACATTTCTGTTCTATGTCAGTATGGCACACTGTAATCATGGTCTTGCTGCTCAGTCAGTCATGTCAACCTGTTGGGGCAGGACTTCTGGAGGGCACAGCACAGACATGGTGGGCTATGGGCCAAAGTTAGTGAAACTTTCTTCATATTGCTGTAACACACGTATGTCATTTGATAATGCAGTAGCCTTTGCATTCACAGACATACCTTGGAGGATGTCTGACAGTCGTATGGCAGGCAGAGATGAGAAAGTCTAGGTGTGTGGTAGTGAGGGTAGGAAGTGTTAATGTGTGTATGACTGGTATGGGGACACTGCTAGCTGATATGTTGGACAGAGGAAAGGTGGATATATTGTTTGTGCCAGACACCAGATGGAAGGGGTGTACAGCTTTGTGTATCAGAGCTGGGTACAAATACTTCTATCATGGTGTGTATGGTAGGGGAACTGGTGTAGGAGTTAACCTGAAGGAATATTGTGCCAAGAGTGTTTGTGGAGGTGATAAGAGTGTCGGATAGAGTGATGTTTTGGAGACTTGTAATTGATGGTGTAATGCTGACAGTTGCTAGTGCATATGCTCCTCTACTTGCATGTGTGATGGATGAGACAGACGTACTTTGTTGTGGTTGGATGAAGTGGTGATAAGTGTACCCAAGGGCGAGAGTGAGAATTGGAGCAGATTTCAATGGGCATGTTAGTGAAGGGGACAGAGGGGATACAGAAGTGATGGGTAGGTATGGTGTTAAGCAAAGGAATGCAGAAGGTGAGATGGTGTTGGAGTTTGCAACAGAGGTCAGGCATGGTTTTTACGTAGTTTTGCAAGACTGAGGGGCATAGGGTGACATACAAGAGTGGTGGAAGATGCACACAGGTGAATTATCTCCTATGCAGGTAGGCCTGTTTGAAGGGGATTGGTAACTGTAAAGTGGTGACAGGGGAAAGTGTAGTTAGGCAGCATGGCATGTTAGTCTGTGGGATGACATTGGTGATCAAGAAGAGGGGGATGAGTGTGAGGGCAGCACCATGGATCAAATGGTGGATACTGAGAAAGGGTGATTGTGAGGTTGAGTTCAAAGAAGAGTTAAGACAGGCATTGGGTGTCAGTGAAGTCTTAGCAAATATCTGGGTAACTACATCGAGCTAGTAAGGGGATGAGTAGAACAGGGCTTGGTGTGACATCTGCACAGAGGAAGGAGGACAAGGAGACCTGGTGATGGCCTGAGGAAGTACAGGGGAGTATACAGAGAAAGAGGTTGGCCAAGGGGAAGTGGGATTGTCAGACAGGTGAGGAAAGAAGGTGTATAGGGAGATGAGATGCATGGCAAAGAGACTGGTGGCAAAGGCTGAGGATGGGGCATCTGAAGGGTAGTATGTAAGGTTGGACATGAAGCATGGAGATTAGTACCTGTACCAATTGGTTAGACAGAGGTACATAGCTAGGAAGGATGTGCAGCAAATAAGGCTGATAAAGGATAATGATGGAAGTGTACTCACAAGCAAGGAGAGTGTGTCTCACAGGTGGAAACAGTACTTTGGGCTGTTGAATGAAGAGAATGAGAGAGAGGAGGTTGAATGATGTGGGTATGGTGAATCAGGACATGCAACAGATAATCAAGAGGGAAGTAAGAATAGCTATGAAGAGGTTTAAGAATGGAAAGCCTATTGGTCTAGATGACATACCTGTGGAAGCATGGAGGTGTTTAAGACAAATGGCAGTGGTCTTTTTACCCGGATTGCTTACTATAATCTTGGAAAGTGAGAGGATGTGTGAGGAGTGGATAAAATGTGTTCGGGTACCGATTATGTGAATAAGGGTGATGTGCGGAGCTGAAGTAACTACAGAGGGATAACACTGATCAGCTACAGCATGAGGTAATGGTAATGGATGGTGGAAGCTAGGTTAAGAAGGGAGGTGAGGATTACTGATCAGCAGTATGGTTTCATGCCAGGAAAGAGCAGTACAGATGTGATGTTTGCTCTGAGAGTGTTGATGGGGACATACAGGGAAGGTCGGAGGTAGCTGTGTTGTGTCTTTGTGGACTTAGAGACAGCATATGACAGGATGCCTAGTGGGGAGTTGTGGTATTGTATGAGGTGGTCAGGAGTGGCAGAGGAATCCGTAAGAATGCTACAGAATATGTGCAAGACTAGTGTGACAGCGGTGAGTTCTGCATTGGGAGTGACAGGTGCATTTAAGGTGGAGGTGGGAGTACATCAGGGATCAGCTATGAGCCCTTTCTTATTTGCAGTGGTGGTGGACAGGTTGACAGACATAATCAGACAGGAGTCCCCATAGACTGTTTGCAGATGACATTGTGGTCTGTAGTGAGAGTAGGGAACAGGTTGAGGAGACCCTGGAGAGGTGGAGGTATGGTCTAGTGAGAGGAGGAATGATGGTCACCAGGACTAAGAGTATATGTGTGTGAATGGGAGGGAGGACAGAGGAATGGTGAGGATGCAGGCAGTACAGTTTGCAAAGGTGGATAGGTGTAAATACTTGGAAACAACAGTTCAGAGTAATGGCAAATGTGGGGGAGAGGTGAAGAGAATACAGGCAGGATGTGGGTGGTGGAGAAGAGTATCAGGAATGATTTGTGACAGATGAGTACCATTAAGAGTGATAGGGATGGTCTACAAGAGGGTAGTGAGACCAGCTATGTTATATGGGTTGGAGACGGATCATGAGCCAAAGCTGGATGTAGCAGAGTTAATGATGTTAAGGTTTGCACTGGGTGTGACGAGGTTGGACAGTATTAGTAATATGTATGTTAGGGGGTCAGCCCAGGTTAGACATCTTGGGGACACAGCCAGAGAGTGGCAGGATTATGCTGGTTTGGGCATGTGATGAGGAGGTATGCTGAGTATATTTGGGAAAGGATGAGGCCGCCAGGTGAGAGGAACAGAGGAAGGCCTGAGATGAGGTGTATGTATGTGGTGATGATGGACATAAAGATGGTTGGTGTGACAGAGCAAGATGCAGAGGACTGGAGGACAATGAGACAGATGATCTGTTGTGGTGACCACTAACGGTTAAAGTCAAAAGAAAGAGAAGGTGATGTTGTAATGTCAGTATTCACAGTTTTACAATAATTTGCCAGACATAACACAACTCATGATGACATAACTATAACCATGAGGCACACATATGGTCAGTGTGCATAACACTGGACAGTTGAATGGTATGAACTCAGTATATCACATGCAGTTCAACACACACAGCTGCAACAGTATTTCAGTATGCAAATACCCTGCATAGGTCCATCACATGTCTGGGACAAACATTTATATCATATTTGTATTGACAATTAACATATGGATATCTGTGACATCCCAGTAGCTGGCCTAGCAGTGTCACAGTCAGTATAGTGCAACACACACTCCAGCAGTGGTCATATGTGAGCCATCCTTTCCTGGGGTGTATCAGGGCATTGAGCTGTGTTCTGTATCACTGCAGACAGACACAGATGCTATGGCCATATGTTCTGCTCAGCAATAGGAAGTTCAAACAATGTTATATCTCAACAACACATGCTGTACTGATATATTTTCCATGTTTACAGACCCCCTACTACTACTTAAGCATTACATGCTTAATTGTTTGACATACCTGTTTTTTTTTTGGTTCAGTTGGTATAATCCATCAGTTTCAACTTGTGTGTGTGTCTGTTTGTTTGTGTGTCTGTCTCTCTCTCTCTCTCTCTGAGACAGATGTAGGATATACATCTGTTTTGTATAGGCAGAAACTTGCCTTTTATAGGTAATGCTCATGAGCAGCTGATGGCCTGTGCACCAACTGGAGTCCCCCACTTGCTAATTTCATGTAGAACAGCAATGGTATCATTCCCATATCCAACAGCATGGAAATACACTCCTATAACTGAGTACTTCATGTGCATTGCCCCTTTTCCTGGCCTGTGATGAAGACTTCATGGAGGTGTGTGACAAACAGCATCGCAGAAGGTAGTTATACCTCTTACGACAAATACTGTGGAGACAGCCCAACAAACTGGGGGAGAATGTTCCAGACATAGGGACAGAATGTAAGTATTGCTGTTATACAGTTGAAGTAGTACTAGTTTGATAGGGTTTGTGTGGATATGGCTGCTCTGCGTGAAATTAAGTCTGATAGTGTTATGTGGGTGACATAACTCTCAACTGCAGGGCTATCAGCAGACTGGCCAGAATTTGGACTCTTATATTTGGTGTGTTACTCACACTTTTTTTGGCCTTGGAAATTCAGTAGCGTACTCTGAGGATTGCAGTCAGTAAATGGTAACATCCATGTGATTTTCTGACTTCATATCCCTCAGGACAGATATGGTACAACAACCCTGTTACACCAGCTGCTTTCTCAGTTAATAACAGCAATATGTCAATAATGTCCCTGTGCTTGGGCCTCTGCCCCCAAGTATGTCAGGCTTTGTCTAGATGTCATGCTGTAAGAGGTGGATAGGTATAGTATATCATTATATAGTGACTTAATTCCTGATATCATCCCAGTGATTTATCAGACTGCCAGACATGTTATGCGTAGAAGGCCTGATATATGAGAACAAAGCCTGGACATTCTTTTGGGACTCTATACAGTTGAGAGGACTGTGTATTTCTGGCAATTGTTGACAGAGTGTCAGGATTTTGTAGCAGTGTATTGTGAATGTATTTGACCTGTGTAGGTAGAGGGTAGATGTAAGTGTTATGGGTGATTTTATGTCCGACTTTGCATGCTGCTCCAGTTTCTGGTGCTCTATCAGCTGTATATGTTTGTAGGGGCAGGCTGACACATGTCCCATACCACAGTCAGGTGTCAGAATACACTGTGAATTGGGCCAGTATATGTAGGGGTAGTGTGAGTGGCAAACATGCTGATGATTTTGTTCATACTGTCCATATACTCTACTGTTCATGTGGCTTACCAGTATATCACTTTGAATGTGGTGAGATTCGTTATGGATGTGCACTTCTCTGTAGTGCCTGATATATTTGCAATTACATATGTATTCTCCCATAGCAAAAATTAGGTTAGTGTTGTGTCACTCTGTCTGTAATTTAGACAGTACTTGGTGACATGCTTAGCAGCTCAGTGTAGTTTCCCTACTGTGATATTATGTTCAGATATTTATCAGATGTACTGTTTCCTGGCCCCCATACGTGTTGTGTATGTCTGACACATCATTGGGATGATGTGAAGATTTATGCTAGTAACTCGTGGGGAGTAATTTAGTTTTGGACTTGGGCTATTCCAGTCAATATATGTTACAACAAACAGGAGGGAGTTACTGCATCAACTGTGTCACCTTATCTACTCCAGTATTTGGGATATGTTCCCAGTTTCATGGCTTTACCCCCCCCCCCCTTTGTCAGGCTTGGTCCACATTTCATGCACTAAGGGGTTCTGAGCATACCTGTTGACTGGCCAGATTGTTTCAGACTGGCCAGGTTTATTGCTCATATTTCTGGTCTGTTCCACAGAATCATTTATTGCTCATATTTCTGGTCTGTTCCACATAATCATTATTGTCATTTCTGTGGTAAGTCACTGTGATGATGTGAGGATTTCTGTCAGTAAATGATGACATACATTTCAGTTTCAGAACTCACATCCCTCTGAACATGTATGCTGACACAAACCCTGTTACTGTAGCAACATTGTACATGTATAACTGCAGTACGTACATTATGTCCCTGGTCTTGGGTTGTTGTCCCCCCATTTTGACAGCCTTTGTCCAGAATTCTTGCAGTAAGAGGTGGAGAGGTGTGGTGCTGGGCCCCATCCCCTGAGGTGGTTCCACCAGAAGGTGGTGCAGAACCAGCATATGCGGGTGTTCCGGGTTGGGTCTCAGACATGCTGAGGCCCGGTGCCATGGTCAGTTGAGGCGGGACAGGCAGATCCACTGGAATCGGCCTTCCCAGACATGCTATGGTGTTGAGATTTTATAACATATGTTGGTTAGTGATGAAAAACACATTCCAGGATTAGTTATAACAGGATGCATTGGTGTTCCCATTAACCCAAAATAACAGATTTGAAACAGTTGCTTAGCAAACAGAACACATGCATGTATGGAACCACAGTGTGCGTTATAGTGGCATGCAGGTTACATTGATAGCAACAGGCCACCAATGGTAGTATTTGAACAGGGAACATTAATAATCAAATGTTTAAATATTTGTAGAACAATAGGACACATGTCCCAACAGCAGGTTTGGTGAAAAGCACCATTGATTTATGTGTTTAGATTATTGGTGCAGATAGGGTGGGAGAGAGAGAGAGAGATGTCAGTTAACAACTGTATAGACTTCAGTTGCTGACAACGTTAATGATCGTTGCTCTAATCATTACTCTCCAGGTATTACCTAACTTTACAATGACCTATGGCCTTGGGTTGGGTAGTGGTATGTTTTTATACAGTGTATAATTATAGCCTTCTTATAGCTACTTTATACCTTTTCTTACCTGGCAGACCTGTGGAGGAAATATCTGTTAATATTACCTGACTGTTTCTACCCATATTCACATAGTCAGGGTTACATATGTGCACTCATACTGTGTGTGTGTACGCGCACGCACGTGTGTGCTACTGCCATACTCTGCCTTGATTTCTATCAGTCACCCTGGGTGTTGGCGCAGTGACCACTAGCTGTGACAGCGTGACACTTGAGGGACATTTCTTGGAGGCGACTACTTGGTGTATGTACTTATCTTGCTGTCATTTGCAGCCTTGGGGTTAGACAGTGGGTGTTGTACAGAGTGTATAAATACAGCCTTCTTACAGCTAAGACATACCTTTTCTTACTTGGCAGACCTGTGGAGGAAATTTCTGTTAACACTGCCTGACTATTTCTCCCCATATTGACATAGTCAAGGTTACATATGTGCACTCATACTGTGTGTGTGTGTGTGTGTGTGTGTGTGTGCGCGCCATACTCTGCCTTGATTTCTATCGGTCACCCTGGGTATTGGTGGCAGTGACCACTAGCTGTGACAGCATGACACTTGAGGGACATTTCTTAGAGGAGACTACTTGGTGTATGTACTTATCTTGCTGTCATTTGCAGCCCTGGGGTTGGACAGTGGGTGTTGTACAGAGTGTATAAGTACAGCCTTCTTATAGCTAAGATATACCTTTTCTTACCTGGCAGACCTGTGGAGGAAATTTCTGTTAACACTACCTGACTGTTTCTTCACATATTCCTGGGTGAAATTATGCATATAGCTTACTACCACTCCCGGAATTCAAACCGTGCCTGTTTGCACAAAAAATACAACAAGTTTGTGTTGCATCAGAATGAGCTATTGAGGAACTGCTGTACCTTGTTTGACTGTTTTCTGCCTAATACTCCCTTGGTTATACAATCTGACCTTGTAATTCTGACATTCATGCATGCCAGATAGCTCTTTATACTGTGTATTCATATTTCAACATAGCACAGTCTGGAAAACACTGGTTAACCAACATTACTGTTCAGGTATCAGATCTTGCTGCATGGAACATTTCATATAGTTAATCTCCTGTTTTACAACTCCACAATCTTTGTCAGATGAGCCTCGATTATTTAATGCTTTCAGAGCTATAGTTACTGCGCAGAAACTGTACTCATTTCAATTCATACCAACACATACCACAATAAAGACAACCAGTCTGGGGTTTTGAATTTTATTGACAGGTACTGACACTTTTATCAATGTATACCATGTACATCAATTACTCTGCTAATGTCTCATTTATTCAGTGCAAACCATACCCATTTTTAAATACTGACAGGTGACATTCTACTCCTTTGTATTTATTTGCCCTGAATACTACAAGCTAGATTTGTACTCACCAGCCTTGTGATGCAGCCTTAGCAACCTGCTGGCATGGGTATCCAAGTATGCAGCCCTTTCATCTGCAGCTGTATAGGAGATAGAGAAACATTTATGAATACCTATCCATCACATACACAGGCTGGACTTTTAAAAACACTAATTGATACTGATACTTACACACATCTGGGCCATTCCCTGCCCATGCATCTTGGACCCACTGGTCCAAGAGCCCCCTCTTCCTATGCTTCAAGTCAGCAAACTGGTGCCAGACCTGCTCACCAGTCCGAGGGATGCTAGAGGCACAGTTAGATCACATGTGAAAAAGTCCCAGGCCTCTGCTTTGTATTGGGAGCCCTGGTACTTGTCTTGCAGGAGTCGCTCTTCATGGTCTTTTACTAAGAGTCCAACCATGACCCTGGACTCCTGAATGCCCCAGCGCTGTACCCAAAAGTGCACACTCTCACCAATGCCAGCCATAGTTGCTGCAATTATGAGCTACAACTGGTTATGGGCTGTATTCCTGCCTGTGAGGTTTAAATAGGGATGATTTCTCACCCTTTGCTGTGATTGGATGGTTTTGAATATGCTGAGCTAAGCTAAGCAACAGGCAAACCCACTTAGCAAAGATAAGCATTGCTTAAAGGGGTAGATGCTAAGCACTGCTTACCAGTGTGCAAATCCAATTAGCTATGCTGATGATTGCTAAGCATTTAAATTTAAACAATGCTTACACTGGCTAAGCATAGCGGAACACAATTTAGCATTGTTCAGCTGTCATTTTATGGACTGTCAGGATTGTGGGGTTGATTCCTTATTAATGACATATGATATGTATGTTTACCTTCCATAACATACCCCTCTGTGCTTTCCTTACATTATATTCTTGTGTGGCTATACTGTATGGGACACTTGTGTTTATATTGGGGTTTCACATCTTTACTACAATGAAACCTCACATTTGGACCTGTTACACTACCCTGGGTAACAAATATACATTATTTACTACCTATTTATAAAAACTAATTTAGTACTGCTTTCACATATAAAAGTGAATGGACTGCATGGGGGCTCAAACCATGAATGACTGCATGCGAGGCGAAATCACTGTGGTATTTCACTTTGAGTATGTTGGCTGTATATTTCTATTTAGCTCCTTTGGATGTTTAAGCTATGCTGCACATAGCTGCATGACGCGTACACATGCTCAGCTACTCTTAAACTTTAGTGGGGACAGAAAAAAAATGTTGTTTTATTTTCCTTAGTTTAGGGCTATGCACATAGCTACCAGTCATACCTCTCCACCTCTTAAAGCATAAAATCTGAACAAAGCCTAACATGTGCGGACAAAGAGGGACAGATTTCAAATATTGCCATTACAAACTTTGAAAGTTGATAGAATAATAGGTTTTGATTAGCATATTTGAAGGATGTGGAGTAAATGTTTGTCATTATTTAATAACTTCGATCCTCAGCTCTTTGCTAGGACAGTAGGAGGAACACACCTGACATATGAGGCACAAATCTGGAAATTCTGCAAACATCTGTTCAGTTGGGTATATGCTAACAGTGTCCGCGGACACTGTTTTTGTTTTCAAAGTGCCGTATGGCACTTTCTGAGTGCAGGGGGTGTGTTTAGTGTCCATGCCCTGCTCAGACACCCCCCCCGTGCTCGTACATGGATCATGTCATTGTAGAGAAAACAGCAGCATGCCTTCATGAATATGCAAGGCGTCCTGCTGTTCTACACAGACACGGAACACTAGGCATAGATATTCCCTCAAGAGCCTGTATGAGATGGACTAGGGACAGAGGGCTTTGAGGCTGTCTGCATAGGACATGTTACTTATGCCCTGTGTTCTTTTAGTGAGGAACCGCTGTGGTTGTTCTAATTGTTGGCACTGCCTGGTTAGGTTCATACAAAAGTGGGCATTGTACTCAATGATACATCTGATGAAAACCAAATACAGTGAAACACTGACTTCCTTGGTCCTAGATGTCATACCTTTGTTTATAAGTTGCACAACATAGAATGACTTCCTCACTACTGTAAACATGTAATGGTCAAAAACAAGATTACTCTCTGTGTATGTTCTCAAGTTTCTGAGTACTAGGTCAACCCTTAGGGGTGTGTTGTCAATTTGATAGTTGTTAAGAGTGAATGACTTCCAAAGGGATACTACTATCCATTTCTTGGCATTTAGTTTTAGTCCATGGCACTGGCACCTGTAGTATGTCTGTGTCAGCCCTTCCTGAAGAAGACTTATGACTGTGGGTGATTCAGGGATGGCTCCTAATTTGCAATCATTTGCAAATTTAGTCAGCCAGAGGCCATGGACTTTGCCCATGACTTCAGAGAAATCAGTGCTCTAAAGGCGTGGTCTCAGGGCTGATCTCTGAAGGACTTCAGTTGTGACTGGCCTCTTTGTAGAGGTGGACCCCCCATTTCTAACTTCCTGGGTCCTGTCTGTGAGCCAGCTGGCTATCCACAGGGTAACTTAAGGGTTTGTAAACCTGCCCAAGCATCAGGGACATCCAAAGCACAAACACAAACAAACTCCACTCCCCAACACAACCCAAATGACACATAGCCCACAAACTCAGTGTGCCACTCAACCACAGCCCATAAGGCATAACAACGTACCCAACACTCTAGTCATAGGTGACTCTATAGTCAGGCACACCGATGTTCCACTCACTAGACTAAGCAAGGAGAAAGTTAGTCAGCTGCCTGTCAGGTGCCAGGATCCGCCACATAACGCATGCACTCATGTCACTCCACAATAAGTGCAAATATGACACTGTCATTGTCCATGTTGGTGTGAATGACCTGAGACATACGTAAAGAGACATGGAGGAGCTCTCCGATCTTGTATCCCAGGCAGGTATGACCCTAACCATGAGTAACATCCTGCCATCACCCAGAATGATACCACAGTACAAGGACAAAATGACTGACTTTAACAATTGGCTAAGCTTCTGGTGTCTTTCTAAGGGGATCCAGTATTTGTCTGCCTGGGACAGCATGATTGACAGACCATGATGCTTTGCCAGAGATGGCCTGCACCTGTTGCCTTTAGGATTCCGGATACTGGCTAAGGCTCTTGCCACCCCTATAGTGCCTTTTTTAGGCAAGGTTCAAATGACAAATTCACCACAGTAACAGGTACAAGCAAGCAAAATCTGAGGGTAATGCTACTCAATGCTAGAAGTCTAAACCTCAAAATGCACTCACTCAAGGCACTCCTTAAAATGGAGAACATTGACATCTGTGCAGTGACAGAGACCTGGTGCAAAGCTACAGAGAGCACCCCTGCATTACTAGGCTACAATTCATACCATACCTTTTGGCCACCTAACCCAGAACGAAGCACTAAAGGCGGAGGCGTGTCCATATTCATTAAGGATATCCACACCTCCAGGCTAGTTGCACAGCATAATGCATCCGAGATTATCCAAGTGCAACTAACTCTGGGCAAGACCGCAATCCAAATTGTAGCTTGCTACAGACCCCCCACCATGCCCCTGGATTCCCACTCCTCATTTCTTGATACACTGGAAAGTATTAGGCTACAACCCAACACCCTAATAATGGGCGATTTCAACTACCCCACCATTAACTGGGAAAATTACTCATGTACCAACTCTTTTGCTCAACGTTTTCTAGAATTCATAAATTCCAAAGCCTTGGATCAACTTATTCACACCCCTACCAGGGGCAGCAGTATCCTAGATCTGGTCATTATCAACATGGAAACCCGGTGTCCCACACCAGAAGTCAATTCCTCGTTGGTCAAATCCGACCACAAGCTAATCAGCCTAGACATCCACATCCCACCTCCAGCCCCAATTAGGGAAACCATCGTAAAAAAACTTCTCCAAAGCCAACTTCACACTTCTTAAGACAGAAGTGGCAAACTTCATGACACCCATGCAGGCGGACAATAGAGGTATGACTGCTGAATCCTACACAAATGCACTTTATAAGCACTTACACGAGTGCATGGATCATGCTATCCCTAATAGAACGAAGATGTTATCTTCCAAAAAAAGGAAGCCAATCTGGTGGTCCTCTGCCATAAACAAACTCTACAACAGAAGAAAGAAACTGTTGCAAAAAAGAGTAAAATCCCATGACTGGAGGAACTCCCTGATCAACCTCAGTAAAAAGCTGAGATCCCTCATAAAATCCTCCAAAGCTAGTTACGAAAACAAAATTGCCACTGACTCTAACCACAAAGCATTCTATAGCTATGTCAAGAATCTCAGTGGGAACACTCAGATCTGCTCTGAGTTACAGCACAATGGCACTAAATATACAGAACCAACTGATATTGCCAACATCCTAGCAGATAGGTTCAGTGCTAACTTTACCCCCCTCTCACCCCCCAGAGGGCCCATCTCTATTCCGAAAGAATGCAAAGTTCCTATAATCACGGCTGCACAGGTAAAAAACACACTCTCCAAAGCCAAGAACACAGCATCCATGGGACCTGACAATATCCCAGGCTGCGTTCTATCATAGCCTCACCTCAGGCTTTGTACCCACTGAATGGTGCACTGCGACGGTTATCCCACTCCACAAAGGGGGAGCCATGACGGACCCCGGGAACTACTGCCCCATTAGCCTGACGAGCCTGGTCTGCAAGGCCATGGAACGTATCATCATGAAACTCATAAACAAAGACATTGGTAATCTCCAAACTCTGGACCCTACCCAGTTTGGATTTGTAAAAGGTAGTCTCTCCTTTGATAATCACATCACCACAGTGGTCAGGAAATCCTTCTACATGGCTCATCTTATCACAAAAGGATTCTCATCCAGAAAAAAAAGAGGTCATTGTTCCCCTCTACTCATCACTCATTAGACCCATTATAGAGTACAACGCCCCTTTTGGTATGTACCTCACAAGACATCTACAACAACTGGAAAGACCACAGAAATGCCTCACAAAGAGGATTACTGGCCTCAAACGGATGTCCTACGCAGACCGTCTCAAAAAACTACAGCTTTACTTCATCGCATATCTCCTACTCAGGGGCGATCTCTGCCTAACATACAAAGCTATGTCAAACCCAGAGTTGTTGGACATGCTCCACTTAAAGAAATCCCAATCCCTCCAAGCTACATGCTCTAGGGATCTAAACCTTGTCCCCACAATAAACAGAACATGCTGGAGGGATAGATTCCTGTCCCAGAGACTTCCCATACTCTGGAACAGACTACCTGTCTGTGTCAAACAGAGCTCCTCATTAGCACTCTTCAAGAAAAATCTTGATGATTGGATGGGAAATAGGAAATTCACCCCAGGGATCACTTCTGTGGCTCTGCTCGACAGGGGCACAGGAAAATAATTTTTTTGGGTGGCGAAAGCCAGGGTACATTTTTTGGCTAGGCTTATATAGGCCCTAGGGTCAATAGCCTAGTACCTACCTATGAACCTATGTACCTAACTTCTTTAGTTTGTCAATAATGCCTGAGTAGAGGATTGTGTTAAATGCCTTGACCAGTGTGAATCATTTTGCCCTCCTCATTGCTTTGATGACCTTCTCAAAAAAGTCCACCAAGTTGAGTAGGCATGATCTGCCCTTGACGAAACCAAACTGGATTGGTCTGGAGGTTTACTACATCTCTATAGATAATCTCTGTGATAATTCCTTCCATGGCTTTACGTATAAGACTAGTAAGACTTATGGCTGTCTAGTTTCCAGGGTCTGTAGATGGCCCAACTTTGTGCCGAGGGATGACCGTTGCCTTTCTCCATTCATGAGGCATGAAGCCTGTTTGGAGGCTGCAGTTTAATAGTAATTCCAGAGGCACTGATAGGTCATGTTTCATGCTATTTAGAAGGCATCCTGGGATATTGTCTGGGCCCATTGATGTAGTATTCTTAGTCTTAGAGAGAGCATTAAGGACCTGTTCCCTAGTGACAGAAGGTTGAGGGGGAGGGAGGTGTGAAGTTGGAACTGAATTTATCAGCCAAGAGGTTTGCCATATCTTCTGGCTAAGTATAGGTGGCTCCATTTACAATGAGCTCTGCACAAATTTACATCAAATTTGGCTTTAGTAGACTGTATGTGTCCTCTGAGGTGTTTGTTTAGTTTGATGAGAGTGCTTTTATCTTGCTGGGTGCTGCACCTCCTATTTTTTATCATGATTTTCTTCCTCCTGTTATACAGCCAATTAATTTTGTGATTCAACCAGGGTGTCTTGTTTTTTGAGTTAATTCTGTAGTTCTTTCTTCCTGGTGGGTACAGCTGCCTCTATGCAGTTATTAACATGCTTGTACAGGGTTTCTGTGAACTGTTCTGCATAGGCAGAAGTGTTCTCAGAGTTTATGGACACTTGAAATTTTGCCAGATTCTCACTTAATAGCAGGAGGTTAGCCTTAGAATAGTTCCTGAATATTCCAAGTTTAGCTGGGGGGCCAGGTTTAATTTTTACTTCAAAGGAGACCATTCAGTGGTCTGACCTTACAAGGGAATGCATTACAGTAAGGGGTGTGCAGCAGTCTCCCATATTAGTGAAGACCAGATCCAATATGGTTGCATCCCTGGTTGGTGTATTGACTAACTAGTCTAGGGAGTTTGCGTTTACAAAATCCAGGAATCTCTGTGCATGTACATTTGGTGTCATATAGGATTCCTAGTTAATAGTGGAATAATTAAAGTCACCCATGAATATGGTATTGGGTTGCATAGTTAGTGTTTCTAATAAGTTTAAATACATGGTATGGATTTCCTGGGTCATAGAGGGGGACCTATACCTTGCAAGGAAGTGGTATTGGATTTTACCTATGGTGATTTGAACATGGAGCGGCTCAAGTGCATTGTTCTGTTTGACCAACCTTGAAGTATATTCATTTTGATGTAAATAGAGACACCTCCACCTTTAGTCCCTGTCTGTGAAGTAGCTGGCCTAAATATATGGAAGGCATTATAACATTGCACTGTTGGTGTGCTCTCTGCAGCTTTAAACCATGTCTCAGTGACTGCACAGACATCAGCATTCACTAGGGTAAAGAGAGCTTCTAGGGAGTTTTTGTATAGACTCCTAGCATTGAGCAGTAATACCTTTAGATTTTCTTGGTTTTGATTTGCTATGTCAGACGTACTTTCAGTTTGGCATTACCTAAAAAAGGCACTATGGGGGAAGACAATGTTTTAGCTAATATTTAAAAGCCTAGAGGGGAGAGGTGCAGACCATCCCTGGCAAAAACAGTGTGGTCTGTTGACCATCTCTTTCCATGCTGACAAATATTGCAACCCCTTAGAATGATACCAGAAACTAAGCTAATTATTAAAGTCAATCATCTTTTGTTTGTATTGTGGCATCAACCTTGGAGAAGGCAAAATGCTGCTCAATGCTAGGCTCATACCAGCCTGAGACACATATTCTGAGAACTCCATGATGTCTCTCTTCTTACAGTCTAGGGAGGTATGTCTCAGGTCATTTACTCCCACATGGACTATGACTGAGTCATATTGGTAATTGTGGTGCAATGACCTGAGTGCATGCATAATGTGGAGGATCCTAGCCCCTGATAAGCAGCTAACCATAACTTTCTTCTTACTCAGCCTGGTCAGAGGAACACAAGTGTGTATCATGATGGAGTCTCCAATGACTAGAATGTTGGATTGTGTGGTGACTTGCCTTATGGGCTTTTGGACATGCATAGGTGACTTGGAGTTTATTTGGGTATGACTAAGGCTATTAGAAATTCTGATCAGTTATTTGTTTATTTTCATCCTAGATCATTGGGACTTGCTGTACCCAAGCAAGCTATTTCTTCTTGGATTTCTAAGGCTATTTCCTTTTGTCACTCATTTCATGGCAAGACCCTTCCTTTTCCAATTAAGACTCATTCTACTACAGCTGTGGCTTCTTCTGGTATTTTTTTCAAAGGCTTAGATACTAATTATATTCTTGAAGCAGTTACCCTCACTTATATGCATACCTTTACCAAGCAATACAAGTTAGATAGCATCTCTAGAGCTGATTTTGCTCCCAAGTTTCCTCTTGAGCTTTGGCACTCTTCTAGATGGTTAAGAATACTGCAGCAGTGAATGCAAGGACATAGTACAGCTGTGCCTTCACTGCTGCAATATTTGCTCCCTCCCATCACCCCCCTTCTTCTTTACCTTCTTGGATGTACACATCACCTCTTGGGTTCCTTGGACTGCTGTTCCTCTTGGGGCAGGTCGGCTCTTTTTGATAGGCCTGAACATCACCCTTATGCCCTACATCAAGTAAGGAGCATAAGGTGACATTCAGCATACCTTTTAAATTCACGAGTCTTTGGAAGACTTGCCGGATATCTGGCTTTCATGGCAGGGAATCCCCATATGATTAAGAATACTATAGCAGTGAAGGCAAGGACATCTACTGTTATGGTAAGATATTACACAACTGTAGTATATGTAAATCTAGTGCAGGTTATCGAGACAGCACTGAAACTGCAATAAACTGAACCATCACATTACTAAAGTTTTTTTTTACAGGGAAACTAGACACTTGGCCAACATTTAACAAAATAATACACTGAAGTATGTCAACCCCCCCCCCAAATAAATATACCAACTCTGGGATCGCACTATAGTGGGGATAAAGGGCAAATTTCCCCATTTTAGCCAAATGTCTCCATTCCCTGTAAAAAAAAATCTGTAATCTTCAGGTTCATTTTATTGAAAGCTTAGTGTTGTCATCTCTGGAATCTGAACTTTTAGTTAACTGTAAATTCGGTCTACAGAAGTAGACCCTTGTGTATATGTATAAGTATGTGTGTGTGTGTGTGTGTGTGTGTGTGTGTGTGTGTGTGTGTGTGTGTGTGTGTGTGTGTGTGTGTGTGTGGTTTCACTTCATAAACACAAATTGCTGAAATATCGAATTTTAGAAATTCGTGTCCATGAAGTTGAAACTTCAAAGTCACGAAAGTGCATAAGCGCAAACAGGACTATGTCGAATTCACGCTTATGCATGTACATTATGTTGCGGAAGTTTTTGGCTGGGATGGTGTCTGCAATTTAAGGTGAGTGAGTTTGTATGAGTGTTTTTCTAACTTGTATGAGTGGGTTAGGGTAGGGAGGTGGAGGTATGATTGTGTGTGCTGGCTGTGTGTGATTATTTATTTCTTTACTGTTTGTGTGATCTCAGAGTTAGTGTATATAAGTAGGGGGGTGTGGGGGTGCAGGGGTGCTTGCCCCCTTGTATTTGTGTAGTGTAGGTGTGTGTCTGTGTGGTGCTTTGTTGTATGTAATTGTTTTATGGTGTGGGTGTTATGGTTAGTGTGTTGTGTGCTGTATTGTCTATGTTCGATGCTTTTGGTTTCGTGATTGTGAATTGTCGGTGTTGTGATGGTTTCAGCTTTATACTGTCGAAATGCTGAAATTCGATATTTCAGCATTTTGGTAATAATAAGTGAAACCGTGTATGTATATATATAAATATATGTATTTCCTCTGCATTGGACAGAACTTTTGTTCGATAAAAATAGAGGTGTGATTTAATGTTGATCTTGCGGATGACCGAATGGTGAATACATTGATGCTATGGAATGTTGATAAAGGTAAGTGGGGCTTGGGTGAGTGAGAGTATATGTGTGTGCATGTATGTATGTATGTATGTGAGTTAGAGTTAGTGTTGGGGATGAGCAAAGGATGGGTGTTGTCTTTGTGTGCAGGTTTGTGCATTTTAAGATGAGGGTTAGGTTAGGGGATAGATACAGTGTTGTTCGTGTGTATTTATGAATGTTTGTATGTTTGAATCTCTCTTGTGTAGTAGCAGTTAAGGTGTAGGGTTGGGGTGTGTATTTATGAATGTTTGTATGTTTGAATCTCCCTTGTGTCGTAGCAGTTAAGGTGTAGGGTTGGGGTTGGGGGACAGGGCAGCACTAGATTAGACATCCATCCTGCCATCTTTAGTAATGGGTGCTAACCCTAACCGTAATGCTGCCCCTTCTCCAAAGCCTGACCATGCAACTTAACATAATTGAAATCTTCCTGTAACACTACCACTATTCAGACAAATTTGAGGCTAGTGTTATGGGGGGAAGGGGGGGGTGGTAGTTTTAATACTGAAAAAAAAATAGCTTTCCTATCTCGATATTATTGTTTTCATTTTTTTTTTGACTGTTGTGTATGATCAAACTTATATTTTCAGTATTTTACAACATGACATTAGGGTGGTCATATACAAAAGATCCATGTGTCTGTGTATGTGCATGTGTATCAATCCAATAATAAATGAGGCGACCACTAAAGAACCAAACCGTAGAAAAAATAATATTAGAACATAAAAAATGCAGTCACAAAGGGATCAGGCATAAAATCCATTTATTCTAAAAATAAAAATACATAAGGTCACAAAGTAATAGGATGAATGCTTTCAGGTTCTAAAAACACTTCTTCAAATCTACAATCAGGATGTCACAAATACAAATTTAAATCCCTTATTATTATCAAATAAATAAACTATCATTTTCAAGCCAAAAATATATCCAGTCAATGCTTACAAAAATCAAAATGCTCACCCTAAAACTTAATATTCTAAAATGTCTGTATTTAAAAACTTGTATTGGATCACGCCTTTCGGAATCAGGGCCAATGTTATCATTACTGTTTTTTTTCAATCGTCTTCAAGCACTCAAATGTAAAATGGGAAGAATAAATATATCAGGAAGTCGGCATTCAAAATGTCATTGGATCTAAAACGTACTGTCGACCAATGACTGCACTTCTTCCAACTATCAATAACCAGCAAACTGCTGCATGTTTCAACAAATCAATATCACAGTCCTCTCAGCAAATAAGAACACAATGTGCTTAGAGTGCCAAGAAGTCAGAGCTAAAAAAAATTCAACGACCAATGCCATCACTTCTTCCTGCTGCCAGTCATCGACAGACTGTTGCATATACCAGCATATCGAAGTCTCTGACCTCTCAGCAAATGGGGAGCAGTGTTCATTAACCAATAAAATTAAATGAAAACAACTTACAACTTCAGTGCATAAGACATCTGATCTAATCAACTCAACTCCAACTGGTAGTCAAGAAATATCTCTTTGACAAAGATCGAAATCAGCAACATAATCCAGTTAAGATCAACAAATGTATATAATAAATAGTTTATAGTTATCTGTTGAATGCTGATTTAATGAGAATCAACAATCAATACGGAAACTGATGGTATCTCTCATAGATACATTATTCAGCCATCATTGGTCTAAAATTGTATGCTCTCAGCTTATGAAATCACTGATTAAAACTTTGAATCAAAATGCATAATGTCAAAAAACAACCAATAGGAAACCAGTTGTTAAAATGGTCGCCTCTTTACAGGCAGAGACAATTTGTTTTATTGTAGATATTAATCGATATACACATGCAATCACCTACAATTATTTTCATAATCTACACCCTTTTAGTGCAGTTGCAACAGACGCATTTCCATTCAGGCCAGGATATTTATCTGCCTGGAGTTCAAAGATCCATTTCATTTCCTGTCATTCCATGTTCTATCTTGGCAATATGGAAATAACCGTGTGTGTGTGTGTGTGTGTGTGTGTGTGTGTGTGTGTGTGTGTGTGTGTGTGTGTGTGTGTGTGTGTGTGTGTGTGTATGTGTGTGTGTGTGTTCCCACAGACACATTTGTGATGAGAGTCCTGTCTGCTGTAGTGGTAGTGTTATAGGAACAGCTTTTTTTGTTTGTTTAAAATGCAGGTTGGAGTTAGGGGCAGGATTATCATATGTTACTACTGTTGAGCAAGGATACTTTGCTGGTTACAATGGATCCAGTAACCCAAAAAGTCTTATATATCCAAAAACCAAATAGCCCAGCTAATACTAGGACCATAGATGTAAATCCACTCCAACAAATAAATGCACATGGTGGAGGTACATATTTATAACACAGTGCTTACCCATGTCTCTAGGACAAACTAACTCTCTAAGTTAAACATTGTGACAAAATATCTGCCTTTAAAAAAGGATAACTGTGTGGGTATTCATAACTTCACCCCTGGTATAAATGGCCTGGTCCTTCTTGAAAAGGGATGAAAGGCTTAAGGGTGGGCACTGACAAAGTGGAAATGTAGCTCCTATGAACCCATGACATATAAATAAGTCACATCCATGTATGTACAAACCTGTGACATATGACTAAGTCACATCCTTGTATGGAAGCAGAGTTAGTGGGTATAACATGCTTAGGTCTGCTTTCCTGGTGACTCTTGGGTGACCTGTATGGACTTGCAGTATGTGGGAGTGGAGACAAAAGGTATATGCATGGCATTTTTACAGACAATAAGTGCACTGTGAGTGCATTTCAACACCATAACATGTTTACATGTCTACAACATAAAAAAGTTTATCAGTCAAAATACTTTAATGTACTTTCTGCTTTTGTGTTTCAGGCCATCTTGAGGCGTCAGTTTCTGTAAGCTTACGCAACTCATACATTTAGAGGTTTTCGTTCTTGCAGGGAAAGTACATCAGTAACATGAATGTGTTTCCTCTAATGCTAACCTCTGTTTCTCAGCCCTCCTCTTGGGCAGCTGATATTTGTTTCCCCAGATTTTCATTGAAATTATTTTTTCACATCTGTTCTAAATGTGTTACAAGCCTTTAAATATGACTGTCACAGTTTGATATAGGTGGCTTGAATTTTGGAGTAAATTTTATAGATAATAGCTGTATTCTGCTGTTTAAGCTGTTCTGTAGAGTCTGTGAAAGTCATCTGGAGAAACAGTTGGCTTTGTAAGAGATGGCGGCTGGAAGAGTTAATGGAACTTGTTTAGACTACACACTTGGACATTACAGGTAAATGAACAATTTATGTATGGGAGATTCTGATTTAAACTCTGTGTAATTGATGTTATGTCTTGTGTTTGGTTTATATAGTGTAAAGCTTTGTATTATAGATTTATTTTTTTACAGGTTGCTAGTTTTCCTACACTCTGAGTGTGCAGTAATTTCAGTGTGTGTGTTCGTGTTAATGGAGAAGTATTATTTACATTACTAACTGGCTGTTTTTTTCACTGATTACTTGGGAGTCTGGTTTTCTAGGAGGTTTCATAGGTTCATGGGTGTGTACTAGGCTAATGGTCCTGGAGCTTTTACAAGCCTAACCCTTAGGATTACCATGGCATTGTACCACCTGACCTTAGTTCCCAGTGCTTTCCCATCCACTTATCAAGATTTCTCTTGAAGAGGGCCAGTGAGGTGCTCTGTTTGACATATAAGGGAAGTCTATTCCATAGCATGGGCAGTCTCTGGGTTATGAACCTGTCCCTCCAACATGTTCTGTTGATTGTATTAATGAGGTTGAAATCTCTGGAGCATGTGGTATGGAGGGTTTGGGATTTCTTTAGATGTAGCATTTCTAAGAGAGCTGGGTCAGACATGGCTTTGTAAGTCAAGCAGAGATCGCCTCTAAGTAGGTGATATGCAACAGAGATTAGTTGAAGTTTTTTTGAATCTGTCCATATAGGACAAGTGTTTAAGGCCTAGGATCCTCTTTCTGAGGTACTTTTGTGGCCTCTCCAGTTGTTGCAGGTATCTAGTGAGGTACATGCCAAATGGGGCATTGTACTCGAGGATTGGCCTAATGAGGGAAGAGTAATGACAGAGAGACAATGACCTCTTTCTTCCTGGATGCAAAACCCTTAGCAATGAGATTTGCCACATAGAAGGACTTTCTGATCATAGTGGCAATGTGGTGGTCAAAAGAGAGGTTGCTGTCAACCTGTGTTCCCAGATCTCTTATAACACTTTCTGTGTTCATTGGTAATTTGTGGGAACCGGGTTTTTCCCAAAGGGGATGATGACACATTTTTTGGCATTGAGGTTAAGGCCGTGGTTCTGACACCAGTCATTGGGCTCAGTGAGGCCTTTCTGTAGGATGTCAACATCAATTGGGGAGTTAATAATAGCGCCCAACTTGCAATCGTCTGTGAACTTTGTCAGCCAGATTTCCTACCTGTTGGCCTGGACTTCAGAGAAGTGGATACTAAACAGAAGAGGACCCAGGACTGCACCCTGTGGGACTCCACTTCAGACTGGTCAGCAATCTGACCTGGAGTCAGCTACTTTCCCACTGTGGGTTATGTGAGCTAGTTTGCAACCCACCTAGTGATATAGGGGTTGTTGCCTAGCTTAGTGAGTTTTTCTGATTCCTGATTGGTGAATGGTATCAAAGGCCTTGGCCAAATCAAGGTAGGCTGTATGAACCACCTTGCCTTCATCCACAGCTCTGGTATCTGACTCAAAGAATTGACCAAGTTGAGCAGACATGATCTACCCTTCACAAAACCAAACTGTGTGGGATCCAGAGTTTGGAGATTCCCTATATCTTTGTTTATTAGGTCTATGATGATGCATTCCGTAGCTTTGCAAATCAGAATCATCAGACTAATGGGGCGATAGTTCCCAAGGTCTGTGGTCACTCCTCCTTTGTGGAGATGGATTACTGTAGCAGTGCGCCATTTGGTAGGGACAAAGCCTAAGGTGAGGCTGTGATTGAACAGGGCACACAGGTGAGGTGCCAGCTCACTCTACAGTTCATGCAGTACACAGCCAGGGATATTGTCAGGTCCCAGAGAAGCTGTATTCTTGGCCTTGGACAATGCTGTTTTAACTTGTGCAGCAGTAATATTGGGTGCCTGGCAATCTACTGGTATTGTGATTGGTCCTTGGGGGAAGAGAGAGGGGTAAAGTTGGCACTGAATCCTGTCAGCCAGTATATTGGCAATATCTGTTGGCTCAGTACAGGAGGTACCATTGTGCAGCAGCTCAGAGCAAATCTGGGTATTGCCATGGAGATTCTTTACATAACTATAGAAAACTTTGTGTTTGTCTTTGTCTGCTGCAATTCTGTTTTCATAGCTAGCTTTCAAGGATTTGATGAGGGATCTCAACTTTTTGTTAAGGCTGATAAGGGAGTTTTTCCAGTCTTGGGACTTCACCTTATTCCGCATCAGTTTCCTCCTTCTGTTGTAGAGTTTGTTTATGGCAAGGGGACCACCAAATTGGCTTCCTTTTTTTGGAGGAGAGCGTCTTGGTTCTATTGGATATTGCGAGATCCATGCATTTGTGTACATGTTGTACAGTGCATTAGTGTATGATTCGGTGGTCATGCAACCATTCCCCATTTACATGGGTGCCATCAAGCTAGCCACCTCTGTTTTTAGAAGCCCAAAGTTAGGTTTGGAGAAGTTTTTCATGGTGGTTACCTTTGCGGTGAGGAGGGATGTTGATTTCCAAGGTGATTAGTTTGTGGTCAGATCTAACCAGGGAGTAGTTGGCTATTGGTGTAGATCAATAATTGCCCATGTTAGTAATGACCAGGTCAAGGATGTTGCTACCTCTAGTGGGGGTAAGAACAAGCTGGTCCAGGGCATTGGAATTAATGAATTCCAGGAAATGTTGAGCAAGTGTATTGGTGCACGAGTAGTTTTTCCAGTTAATAGAAGGGTAGTTGAAGTCACCCAGTATGAGAATGTTAGGTTGGACCCTAATACTCTCCAGGGTGCTTAGGAACGTGGAGTGTGAGTTTTGGGACATGGTTGGGGCCCTATAGCAGGCTACAACCTGAATTGCTGTCTTACCCAATGTTAGCTGCACCTGAAGCATCTCTGATGCGTTATGTTGGACTTCCAGTCTGGAGGTGTGCATATCCTTTATGAATATGGAACACCACCACCTTTGGAGCTTCGGTCCAAGTTCTGGATCCAAAAGGTTTGGAATGAGTTATAACCTGGTAGTGGAGGGGATCTTTCTGCTGCCTTGAACCACATCTCTGTTACAGCACAAATGTCAATGTTCTCCATTTTAAGGAGTGCTTCGAGTGGGTGCATTTTGAGATTTAGACTTCTACTTTTTGCTTTACTCTGCAGGGTTTTAGCTCAGCTGAGAAGATGTGGTCATTGTTGAATGTTTTAGTGTGGCTTATTGTTTAGGTATTTTTTATAAAATATTTAATATGAGGCAGGTTCTACATTGCCTCAGGATGCCCATATTCACTAAGCTGGTAACAGAGGTAGTGGATAAGTTCATATCCACGGCAACAGATCCTTTTTATTGATTAGACAGTTGGATAAATTTTATTTGTTTTGTTGAGTGCACTCATTTTTTAATTGTAAGCAGTTTTTGCAAAGGACTGCAATAAACATGATTTTTTTTTTCTGTAAGAATTTGGAGCCTGACAAAAGGTAAAAAGTGGCCCACTCTTCTAATGTGGGAAATAGCTGTACATGTCATAGCACAATCTGTGTGTGTATGTATGTGTCATGTCTTTCAACTTTTACCTCAGAATTCTGAACAAAAAGAAAGTATTTACGGAAAAGGTACTCTTAGTGGGTGCTATTCACTCAAAATAATTTCCATATTTAAGAGGGATTGAACAAAAGTTTGAGAACAAATTAGATGTGTTCCCCCAAATTTTGGAAAGCTGAGGGGTGTGTGTGCATGCGTTTGTATGCGTGTGTGTGTGTGTGTGTGTGTGTGTGTGTGTGTGTGTGTGTGTTGGACCTTTATGGTTTACGACTGAAAATAGATTACTTTTTGGATTCAGTAAATTAAGTACATACATACATGCATACACACAAACGCACACATACATAAATGAAATATTGCGAATAGTTTGTGTTTGTATTGCACAGGGACTTGCACACATTTAAAGATCACCAATTGTGAATGTTCTTCATTGTCATTTAATGAGATTGTTTACTAAAGCTGAGGCCTATGCTGAGACAAGTTTGGGTATGAATATATTTTGTGAGTAAATGACTTAGGCCTAAATTGGCTGAAACAAATGTGTTATGAACTACAACTGACCTAGGTAATATATTTTTATTATTTTTTATGTCAGTCAGGCATGACATAATACACCCAGACTCCCATTAATAGTGTGTAATGCTGGTAGTAATAAAAGGGGTCAGAAAAATGAAACTGATTTCATACACAAAAGACTGAAGGAAAATAATAAGTACTGCGGTGATGGTGCTGCGGTAGCGTTGTCGCCTCACAGTTAGACATTGCCTGTTCGACTCTCAGTTAGAGTGTCTTCTCTGTGGCGACATGAGTGAATGGGCGTTCCTTCGTTGAAGGTTGTGCGTTAGGCCCGGCAACCCAGTACGTAAAAATCTACTGCCAGTCATTAGCGGATCGGAGTTCCGCTGTGGCGACCCCTAACCGGGAAAAGCCGAAAGACACAACAACTTTACACTGGGGAGGGGAAACAACACATTTTTGAAAAATGAATTTGCTGTTTTTATTGGTTTTGTCTTGAATTCTTACAGTTATCCAAACTGTTTATAAATGTTGCAAGAGAAGTACTGTGTTTGACATGTAACGTCAGCCTATTTCACAAAAATGTGGAATGCATTGGGTAAGGTACTTGTCATGCCTTCTAGTATTGCTGATGTGATAGCATAGGTCTACAACTAGTTTTATTGTGGTGATTGTGATCACAGAGTGCTGAGTCATTCATAGCATGGAAACTTTAGTAGGCATAACCCCCTCAGGAATGCGTAGGGCACTTTTTGTAGAGAGACAGGTCTTTCAGTCTATCAGAGTAGCTAGGGTTTCTGAGACCTGAGTTGTTATTGTTGAGGAAACACAAAGTATTTTGAGCCTCTTTCAGTACTTTGTGAGGTATGTGCCAATGGGGGCATGGTTTTCAGTGATGGGCCTAATAAAGGATGTATACATTAAGAGTATAACTTATGTGGAATTTGAGGAGATACCACAAAGGATAAGCTTTGTAAATCAGAAGGATTTGTGGCAGAGTGAGATATTTGTAAGGTAAGTGGTACAGAATGCCTTTACCAGGTTGAGGTAGGTAGTATGCACTTTTTTGCCCATCATCCATGGCTCAAGGTGGCCTTCTCAAAGTAGTCCACTGGGTTTAGTAGGCATGACCTATCCTTAATGAAACCAGACTGGGATGGGCCCAGTGTTTGAAGATTGTTGATGAAAATAGAGAAGAGTAGTGGTCCTAATATGGAGCCTTGAGGGACACCAAGAGTGAGAGGTAGCTGGCTGATCAGTTTGCCCTGCCATAATACAGCCTGTTGTCTGCCAGTTAGGTAGGACTGGAACCACTGGATTGCGTGCTTATTCAGAGAAATTGACCTTTAGAGAGAATAAGGAGTTCATGGTTGACCATATCAAAGGCTTTTGATAGGTCAAGAAAGAGGGCAGAGAATTGCCTATTGTCATTCCTGTTTTGGTTAATGGCATTAATAAAGGAAAGGAGGGCAGAGGTGGTGCTGTGATGTGGCCTGAAGCCACACTGGGAGTTGGACAGTAGGTTATTCTGTGTAAGGTATTAGATCAGTTGCTTGTGTACGCATTTCTGCATTATTTTGGCTAGTGGGGAAAGAATGGCAGTGGGTCTATAGTTGGATAATTCTGTCGAACTTCCACTTTTATGGAGTGGAATGAAGTGGGATATTTTCCATAGGGAGGGGATAGCACCTTCAGATAAAGTTCTATTGATCAGGATAGATATGAGGTGTGCAATGGCCTCTGCAGCTATTTGTAAGTACTCTGCAGGGAGGAGGTCAGCAAAGAGGTTAGTAGGTTTTAGTTTTTTATTAGTGTTTTGATAAAAGAGGTGGAAATGGGTTGGAAGCTAAATTGGGGATGATTACTGGGTAGATTGGAGGTGGGGTTGAAATTTGTGGGGCTTAGTTGATTTGCTAGGGAGTGGATTGTTTCAGTGAAAAAGTTATAATAGGTGCCAGCTATGGTCTCTGGGGAATTATGGGTGAGGTTTGCAGGGGTTGGGCTGGTAGACTGACCTAGATGAAGAAGTTGATTTTAAGCCTGCCCAGAACTTTTGAGGATTGTTTTGATGTTTATTTAGGAAATATTGGTAGTAGCTTTTTTTATCTAGTAGGATAGATTTTTTGTTTTATTCCTGAGTTGGTGGTATTTTAAATAGTCAAGTGGGGCTTTAGTTGATTGCCACTGGCCCAGGCTCTGTTTCTAGTTTTGATTTTTGACTTGGTATCCTTTGTGAGCCATGGTGCTGGGTTTGATTTAGTTTTTATAGCACGCGCTGGAGCATGGGAATCAAGGATACTTAGGAAATTAGTGTTAAAATATGCTATGGCCTCTTCTAATGATAGAATTTTTTAGTTTTGACCAGTCAACTGCCTTTAATTCATTTTAAGAAAATAGCAGGGTCAAAGTTCTTCCTGTTTCTAAGTGTTTTGTATATGGTCTGGTAGGGGGTGCCTGTCTTGTGTTTTATGATGTAGGTTAGTAGATGATCACTAAGGTCATCAGGGAGAGTCCCGGCTGTGTACAGTTGGGGTTGGTTACTGACTATTATCCAGTCTGGAATACTTTTCCTATTGGTTGGTTTATTGATCCTAGTGGGAGAGGTTATAGTCTGCTTAAACCTAGATAAGTTTATAGGGGTGATGGGGGGGGGGGTTCAGAGGAGCAGGAGTGCCAATCAGTATTAAAGTCACCAAGAACTATGGTTTCTTGGGGATAGGTAGTGGAGAGCCAATAAAGGATATCCTCTAGGGTAATTATATTGTTACCTGGTGGAATGTAGGCACAGACGATGTTCAGGCATGTGTTTTGGTTAATCTGTAGTTTGGTTATGAGGAGTTCTGCATTATTGAATTGGGGCGTTTGTATGGTTTATCTATTAACAGTTAGAGAGAATGCTCTCCATTCAAGGGAGCAGAGGAGAATGAAGGAAATGACAGTGTGAACGCTAGGCTACAGCCAGTGGAGGGGCAGCTTACTCAACTGATTATGTTATTTGGCACACCTTTGGGAGGAACCAACATGGTTAACTCCTCTATGGGTTTGCAGGGCTTGAACATACAGGCAGAACAAGGACTTTCCCTACCTGGAAACGAGGAAGCTCTTCTTGGAGCACGCACCAAGGAGGGGAGAGGGGAGATTATGTCATCGTTCAGCACCTCAGCACTGGGAGGCAAAAGTAAAGTTTACTCGACAGGAGAAGACGCCATCCCAAACAGAAGGGATTTCGGGGAACAGCGGGAAAGGTCGCATAATGGGACTGTGGACTCTGGGAGTATTTCTAAAAACACAGGTGACCGTAATACAGCGGTATTTCACCGCGGAATTAATGTTGACAATGTACATGGTAATTTTAACCACGGAGATTGTTCTTTTAACATTTCCGGTACTTGGTTAAACCAATATAATTAATTTAACAATTATAATGGTTTAGTGATTGAAAATGCAAATGACAATGAAATGTATGAGTCCGAACAGGACATATCTTATAATAACAGAATTAAGCAGTTAAACGAAATGAGTATAAAGTATAAAATGTTTGGTATAGAGAACAACTATTTAAAAGAATGTATTAACAGATGTATTGTCCCTAGGGGACTTAGAATTTTTAAATATCCGAATAATGTTATTGAAGTCTCTGTTATTCATGAGGAGCTACTTAACATTTATGATCGCAGTGGTTGAGGGCCATTATCAGAGAAAGTGAAAGGTAAATGTCCAAATTGGAGGTTAATATTGGAAAAATTAACCAACAGGTTATCAGTGACTTAATGTACAATATTGGGGAAGGTAAAAGGACATATGAGGATATGAAGAAACAAGTGGTGGAAAAATGTAGGTTGATGTATAAAACAAAATGTGGTAAGTTAGATAGGGACATAGGGGAGTGCAAATGTAAAAAAGCCTACCCAACACCTAAAAAAGAATATTTCCCATATGGACAAGGGAAAAAGTATAGAGAACAGTAAGGGGGGCATGTTTTGTAGAAACACATGTTAACACTGCATGGAGGAATGATTTTGATTCAAGACATCATCAGAGGGAAGGGGGGAATACAGAAAGTCTAGTTGACCCTTTAGAATTCCCGGAGCTAAGGAGGTCTGAGAGATTGAGGCAAAAATCCCCCATTCAGTATTATCAGAGGGGATCCATCAATGGGAGGAGGTAACAAGGGATCTAAATGGTGGAGACCAGAACTTGTCATCTCTGTAGCAGGTGCATGCTGTACCCTGGACAACTTTAATATTTTTAAATACAGCTCCTTGGAAATATGGGTAGATCATTTTGGATTATTTTCCAAAGGGTTTAAATTCATCCCTAGTACCAGGGGTAGGATAGTGGAGACCTTAATCAATTTGAAAGTATTCCTGAGGAAGAAGAATTTGGAAATTTTATACCAAGGACAACAAGGATATAAGGATAACAATCTAAGGAAGGAGGTAAAGAAAACTAGCATATATAATATATATAACTCCCCCTTACACCCACAATTAAGAAATTTAGAGTTCCAAATGGAGAAGGATCTTAGACAGAGTATGAATCAGAAGCGGGGTATAAAGTTAAATATTACCTATGAAGAAAATACATTGTTGGATGAATTTAAGGATAACAAATATATAAGGGTCATGCAGTCTGATAAGCATGGAGATGTGGTCATTATGGATAGTGTTTTATATTCTAGGAAAATGTTAAATATGTTCATAGGTTCATAGGTTCATACTAGGCTATCTGCCCTAGGGCATTTATAAGCCTAGCCAGAGTGTGTGTGGCTTTCACCACCCCTTAGGATGAGAATACTATACCCATTAGTTTGCTGTGCCTCTGTCCAGCAGTGATACAGAGATGATTCCCGGGTTAAACCTACGATCTCCCATCCACTCGTCAAGATTTCTCTTGAACAGAGTCAGTGAGGGGCTCTGCCTCACATGGACTGGGATTCTGTTCCATAGTGTAGGGAGTCTCTGGGTGATGAATCTGTCCCTCCAGCACGTCCTATTTATATCCGTGTTGAGGTTTAAGTCTCTTGCTCTCGTGGCTCTGGTGGATTTGGATTTTTGAGGTGGAGCATGTCCATTAATTCCGGGTTGGACATGGCCTTGTATGTCAGGCACAGATCACCTCTGGGCAGACGGTATGCGACTGAATAGAGCTGGAGTTTCTTCAGTCGGGCATCGTATGACATATGTTTGAGCCCCTTTATCCTTTTGGTGAGGAACTTTTGGGGTCTTTCCAACTGCTGCAGGTGTCTGGTAAGGTACATTGCGAATGGGGCGTTGTACTCAATCATTGGTCTGATAAGTGAAGAGTACAGGGGTACAATGACCTCTCCTGATCTGGATGTGAATCCCTTCATGATCAGGTGGGCAATGTAGAAGGTCTTCCTAACCACTTTGGCAATGTGAGTGTCAAAAGAGAGGTTACTGTCAACTTGGGTCCCCAGGTCCCTGATAACTTCTTCCGTGTTTAATGGATTACCACCTATGTGGTAATTAGGGGTTACCATGTTTTTCCCAAAGGGTATGACTATACATTTTTTGGCATTTAGCTTAAGGCCATGGCTCTGGCACCAGTTATCTATTTCTATGAGACCTTTCTGGAGGATGTCTGTGTCTGATGGAGTGTCAATTATGGTGCCCAGTTTGCAGTCATCTGCAAATTTTGTCAGCCACAATCCCCCTATGTTTGCCTGCACTTCAGAAAAATAAATGCCGAACAAGAGGGCCAGGACTGGGCCCTGTGGGACACCGCCAGTGACCGGCTTAGAGTCTGACATGGCACCAGCAACTCTAACCCTGTGTGTTCTGTCCTTGAGCCAGTTTGCAACCCATCTTGTGACATATGGGTTTACATCTAAGCTGGTGAGCTTTTCTATGATGCCCGAGTGGGGTATTGTGTCGAATGCTTTTGCTAGGTCAAGGTAGGCTGTGTGAACTGCCTTACCCTCATCAATGGCCTTAGTGACTGTTTCGAAAAAGTCGACCAAGTTCAAGAGGCAGGATCTGCCCTTGACAAAGCCAAATTGGGTAGGATCCAGTGTCTGTAGGTCCCCAATGTCTTTATTTATGAGTTCCATTATGATCCTCTCCATAGCTTTGCAGACAAGGCTCTTCAAGCTTATGGGGCGGTAATTTCCAGGGTCCGTAGAAGCACCGCCTTTGTGGAGTGGGACCACAGTTGCCGTACACCATTCTTTGGGTACGTATCCTGTAGTAAGGCTAAGATTAAACAGCAGCCTTATGTGTGGGTTTAGTTCCTCGTTGAGTTCATGTAGAACACAGCCGGGGACACCGTCCGGTCCCATTGATGCTGTGTTTTTTGCTTTAGAGAGAGCAGCTCTCACCTGGGCGTCTGAGATGTTTGGGAGGCTAGACTCTGGTGGGATAGATATTTCTCCTTTTGGGGGGGAGGGGAGAAATTTGCACTGAACCTGTCTGCCAGTATGTTGGCAATGTCTGTGGGTTCAGTGATTTTTTTATCATTTTGGACTAATTCTGAGCATATCTGGGAGTTTCCACCCAGGTTTCTAACATAGCTAAAGAAGGCTTTATGATTGTCTTTTGTGTCATTAGCGATTTTTCTCTCAAAGTTGGCCTTGGATGATTTTATGAGTGATCGTAGTTTGTTGCTAGTATTGATCAGAGATGCCTTCCCATTTAGGGATTTTGCTCTGTCATGTAGTAGCTTTCTCCTCTTGTTGTAGAGTTTGTTTATGGCTGGAGTCCACCAGACCGGGCGCCTGCCTTTGGTGGAAAAGGTCTTGATTTTATTAGGGATTGCTTGATCCATACATTCCTGGAGGTGCTCGTAGAAGGCATTTGTAAGGGTTTCAGCAGCGTGGGTTGTGGTTTCCACTGGCTCGGGGCCTTGAAGGATACCACTCCAGTCTTAAGAAGTGTGAAGTTTGCTTTTGAGAAGTTCTTCACTGTGGTCTTTTGCTGGGGTGGGGGCGGGATGTGGATCTCCAGTGAGATTAATTTATGGTCTGATCTCACCAATGAGGGATATACTTCCGGTGTGGAGCATTTTGTCCCCATGTTTGTGATGATCAGGTCTAGTATATTTTCTCCTCTTGTGGGAATGGTGACTAGTTGTTCCATAGCATTTGAGTTTATGAACTCAAGGAACCTTTGGGCTAGGGTGTTGGGGCTTGAGTAATGTTCCCAGTCTATGTTTGGGTAGTTGAAGTCACCCAATATGATGGTGTTTGGAGAGACATTCATACTCTCCAGTGTCTTCAGGAAGGCTGTGTGGGTTTCCTGAGTTTGAGAAGGTGGTCTGTAGCATGTTACAAACTGTAGGGCAGTTTTACCTATGGTTAATTGCACCTGGATGGTCTCCGATGCTTCGTGCGTTGCCACTAACCTGGAGGTGTGGGTATCCTTTATGAATATGGATACTCCCCCTCCTTTTGTAGTTCTGTCCGATTTTGGGACCGGAACGCATGATATGAGGTATAACCTGATAGTGCTGGGGTGCTCTCAGGAGCCTTGAACTAGGTTTCAGTCACAGCACAAACATCGATGTTCTCCATACTGAGGAGGGCTTCGAGGGCGTGCATCTTGAGGTTTAGACTTCTGGCATTGAGCAGTATTACCCTTAGTTTTTCTCCATTTTTGTTTTCTAGGGCGGTAGGTTTATCATTTGAGCCTTGCCTAAAAAAGGCACTATAGGGGTGGCAAGAGCCTTTGCCAATATCCGGAAGCCCAGGGGTGACAGGTGCAAGCCGTCCCTTGCGAAGCAGCGTGGCTTGTCAAGCATGTCATCCCAGGCAGACAGACATTGGATCCCCTTAGAATGACACCAGTAATTAAGCCAATTATTAAAGCTGATCATTTTGTCTCTGTATTGTGGCATCATTCTTGGTGAGGGTAGGATACTGCTCAGGGTCAGGGTCATACCGGCCTGGGCTACATAATCTGAGAGCTCCTCTATGTCTCTTTTCATGTAGTCCAGGGAGGTACGTCTCAGGTCGTTCACACCGGCATGGACAATGACTGAGTCATACTTGTACTTGCTGTGGAGTGACCTGAGTGCTTGTGTTATGTGGTGGATTCTAGCACCTGACAGGCAGCTAACTGTGATCTTTTCCTTGTTCAGTCTGGTGAGTGGGACGTCATTGTGTCTGACTATGGAGTCACCTATAACAAGTGTGTCTGGCATTGTGTTTGGCCTTAAGGGCTGTTAGCACACTGACTTTGAGAACTATGTGTTGCATGTCTTATGTCTTGAGGTGGCAGTTGCTTGGGTGTCTGCTTTGGAGGCATCTGTAGTTTTGGTAGATTTTTGATCAGTGCCTCCGAGTATGTCTTTGTGTGTTTATGTGTTTGTTTTGCAGTTGTGATAGTTCTATGTGAAACTGGGTTTGTGGTGTGCGTGGTTTCCTTCTCCTCCTGTCTGGTCTTGCCAGTCCTGAGTTGAGAGAGCTCAGCCTCCAGTTTGGCTATATAGTTGCATCTCTCACATGTATTTGTGTTTTGTGGGAGAAGGAGTGGGTTGTCTGTGTACATGAGGCAATTGTAACATTGCCTCAAGATGCCCAGATTCACCAGCTGAACAGGAGAGGACGCTAGCAACTGACCCTTCGACATGCTAGAAAAAGTGAAAAGGTTTGCTGTGTAACTGAGTCAGAAGGGACCTATAGGGAAATGGGTACTCAAGGGGATTCTAGGCTAATGTAGTACTTTGTTTAGTATACAAGTACTTTACCTATATAAAAATGCTTTAGGATCAAGTGCTGAGCTATTGAGATAGAGAATAGACTGTTTAGATTGCAAGTAGAGACGTTCTAAGGGAAAAATTGAAGAGCAGACTTTACGGAGCCAGAAATAGTTTAACCTTGTTTAACCGGCGCTGCCCGATGGTGCTCTATGGGCAACTCCGCGCTAAAGCGGGCTTTATAGCAGGGGGTTGAAAAGACCTAGGAATTGACCCAAAATGGCCAATAGACTACAAGTTTCTGGCTGGAACCACTGCTCTAGGGACAAATAGGCTGCTCAGTGCTCCCCACTCCCACTGGTGAACAAAGAAGCTTCCCTTTATCCAAATAAGGATATGGAATAGCACAGGAACCAAGCCAAAGCCCAGAGATCAGCAAACTCTGAAGACTGGACTATTCTAGTTCAGTAAGGTGGGAAAACAAGATTTTTTTTTTACAGAAAACAGAGGAAAAACAGACAGTAAATGCTTTTAAACGGCTAGCGCACTTGAGTGTGTTAGCCTACAGGTAAAATTAAGCAACAAATAACTTTTTAAAAGTGCAAAACAGTTAATCAACACAAAAACAGTTTAAATAGAATGCAGAGCTGTATAAACAGGCGAAAATGCAGTCGCTAAGCAGTAAATAATCAAAAAGCCAGAAAAAAATACTTAAATCAGGAAAAAGTCACTCTTTTGCTCTCTGCTGCTTGTAGAACTCTGCAGGACACCACGAGGAGCTGTGCTGAGTTGAATACAAGCTTAAAAAGCGCACTAAAGCGGCTTTATTACAGGGGGCTGAAAAGAGCTAGGAATTGACCCAAAATGGCCAATAGACTACAAGTTTCTGGCTGGAACCACTCCTCTAGGGACAAACAGGCCGCTCAGTGATCCCCACTCCCACTGGTGAACAAAGACGCTTCCTTTTATCCAAATAAGGATATGGAATAGCACAGGAACCAAGACAAAGCCCAGAGGTCAGCAAACTCTGAAGACTGGACTATTCTAGTTCAGTAAGGCGGGAAAACAAGATTTTTTTTTTTTTGTTTTTTTCTTTTTTGCAGAAAACAGAAGAAAAACAGACAGTAAATGCTATAAATGCTTTTAAGCGGCTAGCGCACTTGAGTGTGTTAGCCTACAGGTAAAATTAAGCAACAACTAACTTTTTAAAAGTGCAAAACAGTAAATCAACACAAAAACATTTTAAATAGAATGCAGAGCTGTATAAACAGGCTAAAATGCAGTCGCTAAGCAGTAAATAATCAAAAAACCAGAAAAAAATACTTAAATCAGTTATAGAAAATACAGTTATAACAAATGCTCTGAAATATACTGTATATTTCCAAAATGTTTGAGAAGGACAGTCAGAACACAAGAAGGTTCAGGCGAAAGAGAAAAAAAAAAGTTTTGTTTTACTTATTGAAAGGGAAAAAGGAGGAACAGAAGGCCTTATCAAATGTTCTCTCTGTATTAAGCAGAATGAGCTAATGACACTAGACTGGGAGGTGTGTCACAGTAGGAGTGGGCAACTGCAAAGCCACCAAGTATAACAGCAAGACACCAACAGGGAGGGAGGGTGGTACAAAATAGCCTACAAGACAGCAAGCACTACAGAGACAAATGAAAGTTTTTAAACAGATAAGGATTTGTGAAGATACTGAATAGACAAAGTGCTTTATATATATTAAATTGTAAAAACAGTAATCTGTAAAAATAATCAAAAAAATCAAGATGATACTTATATTTTGTAGCTCAGCTGCAGTCACAACTTCTCTAGTCTGCACTGTGTGCAAAAGACAGAAACTTTTTTTTTTTTACAAGAACACAAAAGAACCAGCCCCCACTAGCCAAGAGATAATTACACAGAGGAGATGTTTCAGTTTACACAATAGCCTACCAGACAGCAAGCACTAGAGACAAATGAAAGTTTTTAAACAGATAAGGATTTGTGAAGATACTGAATAGACAAAGTGCTTTATATATATTAAATTGTAAAAACAGTAATCTGTAAAAATAATCAAAAAAATCAAGATGATACTTATATTTTGTAGCTCAGCTGCAGTCACAACTTCTCTAGTCTGCACTGTTGAATGATATTTCTAGATATGTTGGAGTAACCAAAAACAAAATTAATATTGCTTACAACAAAATAGATTTTGTATTGAAGGGGATGTTACAAGACCAACTAATTAGTTTGGACATCTTTAATTCTTTAAGGATGGAGAGACCTCGAGTACCCTCGATCTTCGGAATACCCATAGTGGCTGCTAGAAGTGCTAAAACCTACCCTTTAGCAAAATTGTTAGATTTAAAATTAAAGAAAATTTGGACCACTGCAGGAGGTATTTTAAAGGATTCTTGGGATTTCCTAAGAAGTATTAAGAAAGAAACATACAGAGATAACATTATATTTGTTACCCTAGATATACAGGATCTATTTAACGTGATACCCCACCGGATTGGCTTAGAGTGGTTTGAGGAAGCGTTACATGCATATGGGAATTTAAAACAAGATGAGTTTTTGATATATTTGGAGCTTATGGAACTAGTTTTAAAATACAATTTCTTGTTTTTTGAAGGGGAGTTTTATAAACAAATACAAGGTGTGGCTATGGGTGCTTGTTGTGCCCCTACATACGCCAACATAGTACTTATGATATGGGAAGAAAAATATGTATTTACTTCCGAATATCCCCAATATTGGAATTTTTACAAACGTTACCTAGATAACATCTGTATTTTTTGGACAGGAACAGAAGCCTTATTGATGGAATTTATAGATTATCTTAATCAAACCACTGAATTTTTGAAACTTACACATCATATTAGTTACAGGGATATGAATTTCCTAGACATTACCTTACAAAAGCTTCCAGAACAGCAATATTTTAAGTCTGTGGTTTACAGGAAAGGGACATTTTCTAATTCCTACTTACATTTTTCAAGTTCCCACCCTTTTGCACAAAAAGGGAGTATTTTAAAGGGGCAGTTTATACGTAGTTCTAGAATGACCTCTTGTGATATAGATTTTGAAAGAGAAATCAATAAATTGAAGGCCATGTTTACAGAAAGACAATATCTTGTTGACCTTATTGAGCAAACTGTGGCCGAGGTAAGGTTGGGCAGAATAGGTAGGTTTTGTCCTACCTTGGGTTTGAATCTGGAGGGCAATGAGGATGGGAACAACAACGCTATGGTTTCAACACAGTTAGAACACCTAGAACATCAAGGTGGAAAGAATAAGAAGGAAATGGAAAATCACCCGGGGGGGTGGGTGGGGGGACTCTGTCCTACAATATTGTATGGACACACCAGCTATCAGAGGCATTAGAGCCGAACACTGGGAGACGTTTAGTGGATATTCTGATTTGGAAGTATTGTTTAAGGCTCCTTTAAAATTTAGTTATAAGAAAGGAAGGAATCTTAAGGACCTTCTGGAACAAGAAAAGAAGGTTATTAGTCAAAGAAGAAAAGGAACTTATATGTGTGGTTCTTGCCCGCAGTGTCCCTACATCATTAATCAGGAAAAAGTGTATATTGTAGAGAGAGGGAGGATTATTGAAGCTGACACCTTTGCTAATTGCAATAGCGGGGGTTGTATACCTCGCTTTATGTAAAATATGTGGGACATTTTATGTGGGCAAGACCACACGTTAATTAAAGAGGAGGGTGTACAAACATATGAATGCTATAAGGACACAGGATCATAATAATGCATTATATAAGCACACATTGGATTGCAAAAATTCTAAGTGGACATCTTTTGTTTTGAAAAAGATAGTCCCTGACCCTAGGGGTGGTGCATGGGAAACAAGAATGGATGTGAGGGAGCTTTTTTGGCAGTTGATGTTGGAGGCTAATAAGCACACAGGAATTAATGAATATCTATCTATAGTACCAATTTTAAAGATGAGAGCTGCTAAATTATAAATAAATTGTATAAAAAATATTTTAACCATTGAAAATAATAGGTTAAAGTTTGAATATTTAGTGGCATATTTAGGATGTTTATTTTAGCATAGACTATATAAATTTTAATACGTTTCAACATACATTTTTATATATGTATATATTTACTAATATTTATTAATTATTTATTTATTTAATATGTATATATTATACATATTTATACATTATACATTTCATACTCAACATATTACATGAATTTTGTCTGTTGGTGTGCACATTTTGTATTGTGTGGAGATGTAATAGATTAGGTTGTATTAGTATGTACTTGTCAACATGAAATTTATTTTTTAAATGCATTGTATTTTATTTTAAGGAACAGAATGATTTTAAATTATTGATTTTCATTGGTTGATTAAATAATTGCATGTATTATGGGTAGTATAAAAGGAAGTCACAGCTTGATAAATCTGTTTTGCATCTGAGGAAGTGTAACAGAAGACAAAAACGCTATTGTGGTGTAATTGCGTTTATGCAATAAAGCCGTTGGTTCCACATTTTGCTGTGGTAAAGCAATTTATTTCCACCTCCTTCGAGTGCCAGGACTGTGTTGAAACTGTTTATAAATGTTGCAAGAGAAGTACCGTGTTTGACATGTAAAGTCAGCCTATTTCACAAATGTGGAATGCATTGCGTAAGGTACTTGTCATGCCTTCTAGTATTGCTGATGTGATAGTATAGTTTACAACTAGTTTTACTGTGGTGATGGTGATCTTAGATTGCTGGGTCCTTCATAGCATGGGAACTTTAGTGGACATGACCCACTCAGGAATGTGTAGGACACTTTTTGTAGAGAGACAAGTCTTTCAGTCTGTCAGAGTAGCTAGGGTTACTGAAACCTGAGTTGTTATTGTTGAGGAAACACTGAAGTATTTTGAGCCACTTTCAGTACTTTGTGAGGTATGTGCCAATGGGGGCACGGTTTTCAATGATGGGCTTAATAAAGGATGTATACAGTAAGAGTATAACTTATTTGGAATTTTGTACTTTGTAAATCAGAAGGATTTGTGGCAGAGTGAGATATTTGTAAGGTAAGTGGTACAGATACAAGCTTTACCAAAATAAATGATACTGCATTTCAGAGCACCGAAGGTAAGCCCATGAATAATACACCAAGAATTTATGGGTTCTTGTTAGATGACCGAAGACGCAGTCTCTCGAATGCGTCATAGCCGAAATTGAAAAGACGAAAAGGCAAAATGATGAAGCAGCATATAAGCAAATTCTTTCCCTGGGAAAGAAATCACTTGGCCGCATCCATTACTTTGCCATTTTCATCACTGTAATGGGATCTCAGAGTTGGTATATTTAAGTAGGGGGTATGGGGGGCAAAGCCCCGCACTTTATGTTATGTTTTAAGTGTTTTTTTTTTTTTGTAACAGCAATTTTTTTCCCTTGGAAAAAAATCTCTGTTCTAAGCGTTCGAGTTTGTAAGCTTTCGCTTACATGGAGTTGATAAATCATCATTCACTTTTCCATGCGTTCGATGATTTAATATAGACCCGAATTTATGTTGCAAGAGAAGTACCATGTTTGACATGTAAAGTCAGCCTATTTCACAAATGTGGAATGCATTGCATAAGGTACTTGTCATGCCTTCTAGTATTGCTGATGTGATAGTATAGTTTACAACATCTAACAGGAACCCATAAATTCTTGGTGTATTATTCATGGGCTTACCTTCGGTGCTCTGAAATGCAGCATCATTTATTTTGAATATCTGAATAGGATTTGGTAACTACACCCATTTCAGAGCCATCATCATCAGACTTTATGACAGGGAACAGTATGTATGTATGTTTATGTACAACACACACACACACACACACACACACACACACACACACACACACACACACACATATATGTGTGTGTGTGTATATGGGTATGTGTATCTATATATAGCTCTCTATTTTATATATATATATATGTGTGTGTGTGTGTGCATATGTATAAAAGCTCTCCGTTAACTGGCACCCATGAGCATTGGTAGATGCCAGATAACTGCAGTTTCTGGTAGGAAATGGGTTGGAAGGTAAATTGGGGATGATTACTGGGTAGATTGGAAGTGGGGTTGAAATTTGTGGGTCTTACTTGATTTGCTAGGGAGTGAATTGTTTCAGTGAAAAAGTTATTATAGGTGCCAGCTATGGTCTCTGGGGAATTATGGGTGAGGTTTGAAGGGGTTGGGGTGGTAGACTGACCTGGATAAAGAAGCTGATTTAAGCCTGCCCAGAACTTTTGAGGATTGTTTTGATGTTAATTTAGGAAATGTTGGTAGTAGCTTTTTTTTATCTAGTAGGATAGATATTTTTTGTTTTATTCCTGAGTTGGCAGTATTTTAAATGGTCAAGTGGGGCTTTAGTTTATTTGCCAGCTGGCCCAGGCTCTGTTTCTGGTTTTATACTTTTGACTTGGTATCCTTTGTGAGCCATGGTGCTGTGTTTGATTTAGTTTTTACAGCACGTGCTGGAGCATGGGAATCAAGGATACTTCGGAAATTAGTGTTAAAATATGCTATGGCCTCTTCTAATGATAGAATTTTTTTAGTTTTGACCAGTCAACTGCCTTTAATTCATTTTAAGAAAATAGCAGGGTGAAGGTCTTCCTGTTTCTAAGTGTTTTGTATTTGGTCTGGTAGGGGGTGCCTGTCTTGTGTTTTATGATATAGGTTAGTAGATGATCACTAAGGTCATCAGGGAGAGTCCCGACTGTGTAGAGTTGGGGTTGGTTATTGACTATTATTCAGTCTGGAATACTTTCCTTATTGGTTAGTTTATTAGTCCTAGTGGGAGAGGTTATAGTCCACTTAAACCAAGATAAGTTTATAGGGGTGATGGGGGGGTTCAGAGGAGCAGGAGTGCCAATCGGTATTAAAGTCACCAAGAACTATGGTTTCTTGGGGATAGGTAGTGGATAGCCAATAAAGGATATCCTCTAGGGTAGTTATATTGTTACCTGATGGAATGTAGGCACAGACGGTGTTCAGGCATTTGTTTTGGTTAATCTGTTGTAATCTGTAGTTTGGTTATGAGGAGTTCTGCATTATTGAATTGGGGCGATTGTATGGTTTCTCTATAACAGTTAAGAGTATTTTTGCAAAGGACTGTTATCCCACCTCCTTTCTTTGTGGTACGGTCTAGTCGGTGTATATTATAGCCTGGTGGTAATACCTCATTATCAGTAGTAGTTGGTGTATATTATAGCCTGGTGGTAATATCTCATTATCAGTAGTAGTTGGTGTATATTATAGCCTGGTGGTAATACCTCATTATCAGTAGTAGCTGGTGTATATTATAGCCTGGTGGTAATACCTCATTATCAGTAGTAGTTGGTGTATATTATAGCCTGGTGGTAATACCTCATTATCAGTAGTAGTTGGTGTATATTATAGCCTGGTGGTAATACCTCATTATCAGTAGTAGTTGGTGTATATTATAGCCTGGTGGTAATACCTCATTATCAGTAGTAGTTGGTGTATATTATAGCCTGGTGGTAATACCTCATTATCAGTAGTAGTTGGTGTATATTATAGCCTGGTGGTAATACCTCATTATCAGTAGTAGTTGGTGTATATTATTATAGCCTGGTGGTAATACCTCATTATCAGTAGTAGTTGGTGTATATTATAGCCTGGTGGTAATACCTCATTATCAGTAGTAGTTGGTGAATATTATAGCCTGGTGGTAATACCTCATTATCAGTAGTAGTTGGTGTATATTATAGCCTGGTGGTAATACCTCATTATCAGTAGTAGTTGGTGTATATTATAGCCTGGTGGTAATACCTCATTATCAGTAGTAGTTGGTGTATATTATAGCCTGGTGGTAATACCTCATTATCAGTAGTAGTAGGTGTATATTATAGCCTGGTGGTAATACCTCATTATCAGTAGTAGTTGGTGTATATTATAGCCTGGTGGTAATACCTCATTATCAGTAGTAGTTGGTGTATATTATAGCCTGATGGTAATACCTCACTATCAGTAGTAGCTGGTGTATATTATAGCCTGGTGGTAATACCTCACTATCAGTAGTAGTTGGTGTATATTATAGCCTGGTGGTAATACCTCACTATCAGTAGTAGTTGGTGTATATTATAGCCTGGTGGTAATACCTCATTATCAGTAGTAGTTGGTGTATATTATAGCCTGGTGGTAATACCTCATTATCAGTAGTAGTAGGTGTATATTATAGCCTGGTGGTAATACCTCATTATCAGTAGTAGTTGGTGTATATTATAGCCTGGTGGTAATACCTCATTATCAGTAGTAGTTGGTGTATATTATAGCTTGGTGGTAATACCTCATTATCAGTAGTAGTTGGTGTATATTATAGCCTGGTGGTAATACCTCATTATCAGTAGTAGTTGGTGTATATTATAGCCTGGTGGTAATTCCTCATTATCAGTAGTAGTTGGTGTATATTATAGCCTGGTGGTAATACCTCATTATCAGTAGTAGTAGGTGTATATTATAGCCTGGTGGTAATACCTCATTATCAGTAGTAGTTGGTGTATATTATAGCCTGGTGGTATTATTTCATTATCAGTAGTAGTTGGTGTATATTATAGCCTGGTGGTAATACCTCATTATCAGTAGTAGTTGGTGTATATTATAGCCTGGTGGTAATACCTCATTATCAGTAGTAGTTGGTGTATATTATAGCCTGGTGGTAATACCTCATTATCAGTAGTAGTTGGTGTATATTATAGCCTGGTGGTAATACTTCATTATCAGTAGTAGTTGGTGTATATTATAGCCTGGTGGTAATACCTCATTATCAGTAGTAGTTGGTGTATATTATAGCCTGGTGGTAATACCTCATTATCAGTAGTAGTTGGTGTATATTATAGCCTGGTGGTAATACCTCATTATCAGTAGTAGTTGGTGTATATTATAGCCTGGTGGTAATACCTCATTATCAGTAGTAGTTGGTGTATATTATAGCCTGGTGGTAATACCTCATTATCAGTAGTAGTTGGTGTATATTATAGCCTGGTGGTAATACCTCATTATCAGTAGTAGTAGGTGTATATTATAGCCTGGTGGTAATACCTCATTATCAGTAGTAGTTGGTGTATATTATAGCCTGGTGGTAATACCTCATTATCAGTAGTAGTTGGTGTATATTATAGCCTGGTGGTAATACCTCATTATCAGTAGTAGTTGGTGTATATTATAGCCTGGTGGTAATACCTCATTATCAGTAGTAGTTGGTATATATTATAGCCTGGTGGTAATACCTCATTATCAGTAGTAGTTTGTGTATATTATAGCCTGATAGTAATACCTCACTATCAGTAGTAGCTGGTATATATTATAGCCTGGTGGTAATACCTCACTATCAGTAGTAGTTGGTGTATATTATAGCCTGGTGGTAATACCTCATTATCAGTAGTAGTTGGTGTATATTATAGCCTGGTGGTAATACCTCATTATCAGTAGTAGTTGGTGTATATTATAGCCTGGTGGTAATACCTCATTATCAGTAGTAGTTGGTGTATATTATAGCCTGGTGGTAATACCTCATTATCAGTAGTAGTTGGTGTATATTATAGCCTGGTGGTAATACCTCATTATCAGTAGTAGTTGGTGTATATTATAGCCTGGTGGTAATACCTCATTATCAGTAGTAGTTGGTGTATATTATAGCCTGGTGGTAATACCTCATTATCAGTAGTAGTTGGTGTATATTATAGCCTGGTGGTAATACCTCATTATCAGTAGTAGTTGGTGTATATTATAGCCTGGTGGTAATACCTCATTATCAGTAGTAGTTGGTGTATATTATAGCCTGGTGGTAATACCTCATTATCAGTAGTAGTTGGTGTATATTATAGCCTGGTGGTAATACCTCATTATCAGTAGTAGTTGGTGTATATTATAGCCTGGTGGTAATACCTCATTATCAGTAGTAGTTGGTGTATATTATAGCCTGGTGGTAATACCTCATTATCAGTAGTAGTTGGTGTATATTATAGCCTGGTGGTAATACCTCATTATCAGTAGTAGTTGGTGTATATTATAGCCTGGTGGTAATACCTCATTATCAGTAGTAGTTGGTGTATATTATAGCCTGGTGGTAATACCTCATTATCAGTAGTAGTTGGTGTATATTATAGCCTGGTGGTAATACCTCATTATCAGTAGTAGTTGGTGTATATTATAGCCTGGTGGTAATACCTCATTATCAGTAGTAGTTGGTGTATATTATAGCCTGGTGGTAATACCTCATTATCAGTAGTAGTTGGTGTATATTATAGCCTGCTGGTAATACCTCATTATCAGTAGTAGTTGGTGTATATTATAGCCTGCTGGTAATACCTCATTATCAGTAGTAGTTGGTGTATATTATAGCCTGCTGGTAATACCTCATTATCAGTAGTAGTTGGTGTATATTATAGCCTGCTGGTAATACCTCATTATCAGTAGTAGTTGGTGTATATTATAGCCTGCTGGTAATACCTCATTATCAGTAGTAGTTGGTGTATATTATAGCCTGCTGGTAATACCTCATTATCAGTAGTAGTTGGTGTATATTATAGCCTGCTGGTAATACCTCATTATCAGTAGTAGTTGGTGTATATTATAGCCTGCTGGTAATACCTCATTATCAGTAGTAGTTGGTGTATATTATAGCCTGCTGGTAATACCTCATTATCAGTAGTAGTTGGTGTATATTATAGCCTGCTGGTAATACCTCATTATCAGTAGTAGTTGGTGTATATTATAGCCTGCTGGTAATACCTCACTATCAGTAGTAGTTGGTGTATATTATAGCCTGATGGTAATACCTCACTATCAGTAGTAGCTGGTGTATATTATAGCCTGGTGGTAATACCTCATTATCAGTAGTAGTTGGTGTATATTATAGCCTGCTGGTAATACCTCATTATCAGTAGTAGTTGGTGTATATTATAGCCTGCTGGTAATACCTCATTATCAGTAGTAGTTGGTGTATATTATAGCCTGCTGGTAATACCTCATTATCAGTAGTAGTTGGTGTATATTATAGCCTGCTGGTAATACCTCATTATCAGTAGTAGTTGGTGTATATTATAGCCTGCTGGTAATACCTCATTATCAGTAGTAGTTGGTGTATATTATAGCCTGGTGGTAATACCTCATTATCAGTAGTAGTTGGTATATATTAAAGCCTGGTGGTAATACCTCATTATCAGTAGTAGCTGGTGTATATTATAGCCTGGTGTTAATACCTCACTATCAGTAGTAGCTGGTGTATATTATAGCCTGGTGGTAATACCTCACTATCAGTAGTAGTTGGTGTATATTATAGCCTGGTGGTAATACCTCATTATCTGTAGTAGTTGGTGTATATTATAGCCTTGTGGTAATACCTCATTATCAGTAGTAGTTGGTGTATATTATAGCCTGGTGGTAATACCTCATTATCAGTAGTAGTTGGTGTATATTATAGCCTGGTGGTAATACCTCATTATCAGTAGTAGTTGGTGTATATTATAGCCTGATGGTAATACCTCATTATCAGTAGTAGTTGGTGTATATTATAGCCTGGTGGTAATACCTCATTATCAGTAGTAGTTGGTGTATATTATAGCCTGGTGGTAATATCTCATTATCAGTAGTAGTTGGTGTATATTATAGCCTGGTGGTAATACCTCATTATCAGTAGTAGTTGGTGTATATTATAGCCTGGTGGTAATTCCTCATTATCAGTAGTAGTTGGTGTATATTATTGCCTGGTTGTAATACCTCATTATCAGTAGTAGTTGGTGTATATTATAGCCTGGTGGTAATACCTCATTATCAGTAGTAGTTGGTGTATATTATAGCCTGGTGGTAATACCTAATTATCAGTAGTAGTTGGTGTATATTATAGCATGGTGGTAATACCTCATTATCAGTAGTAGTTGGTTTAAGCCAGGTTTCTGTAAGACACATAATGTGTGGGGAGTGGGTTGCTAGGAGGGCGTGCAAGTTAAGAATTTTATTGTTAATATTTCTAATATTTAGGTGAAATACTAGGAGGGAACTAGTGGGAGTAAGTAGGGGTAGCTTGACTGTGGGGGTTGTGGTAGTGGAGTGAGGGTTATTGGGTGTAGGTGGGCCAGGGATGGGATGACTATCCCCATGTATTATAAGGTTATAGTAACAGGATACTCTAAGCTTTAGGATTTTGTTTATTAGTTTTATATAGTCTTTCAAGGTAGAAACGGAGAAACGGAAAATGTGAATCTTTCTGGCCAAAGTTTATTAACAAGACGATGCACTCAGTGAAAATTATTTCGCTGTACAGGTTCTATATTAAAATATAAAACATTAATGCTATTAACCACTTGCGTTTTCGTCTGCTAATCTCAGACTTCATCAGATGAACCTTTGCTTAAATTTACACTCCCTTTTATAGTCTATCTAATGACTTTAATTGATAAACACACCAATTCCTTTACATGCTTTCCTTAATAAATATACTTCCCTCTCTCTTAAAAACACTTCATTTAAAACAATATTAAACAAATATAATTTTTCTATGGGTTAATATAAGCTCATTTCCTTTATATTTGAAGAAATTAAAATGAAAATATAAAAGAATACATTTTATTTATTATTCCGTAGTGTCCAAACTGTCATCTAGTGGAAATTCATATTATTGTCATTTAATTTCTTAATAATAAATTTCTCCTTTTCTACCTTGATTTTTGGTTTTTGGAGTATTGTTTTTAACCACTTTAACTTGGTTATTTATATAGTCTTTGTCTTTAGGATTGCATTTTGTGGCTTTACAATGGTGATATTTTGTCGGGGGTGGTAGATCTGGTGTGTGGAGGATGGTTAAGTGTGTAGTCTTGTGTGAAAAGTCATGGGAGGCTGTTTGACCTTTTGGGTAGTGGATACGTAGATAGCATTTATATTCATAGGCAGTAAGGTGAAAAAATAAAAATAGTAGAGGCAGTAAGGTAATTAGTATTGTTTTGTTTGTTCGCATTATGTAAAGGGAGCTGACCAATTATCTGGGCTGATTCTGCTAACAGGGTTTTTAGGATTTGGAGAGAAGGTAATGGGCTCAAGAGGAAAGGGTGTTTAGTGATGTGTGAGGCAGTGATTGGTGGTTAGCATAAGGGGAGTGGCTTAAAGTAGTATAAATTTAGCAATAGTGGTGGCAGGTGGGAATTGGGGGCAGGGTGGGGCTCGGAGTGAGCCCGATCGCAAAGATGGGTTAATACAGACACAAGTTACATACAGCCTCTGAAAGGATTTTATTTTATATCTTTCAGTTTAGATGCACCAAAATAGCTTTTTGTTATATCTTTCAGTTTAGATGCACCAAATAGCTCTAACGCAGGGTTTTATGATATGATTTTCAGTTAAAATTCACCAAGTTGTCTTATATCTTATGCTGGTAAGTACCTTAATCTAATGTGTTTAAGTTGTTACTTTTTCTTGTTTGGTATGTTTAGTCTCACCTTTGGTTGCATTAAGTTTAGTAATACTATGGATTTCACTAATAACATGTTAGGGACACCTCCAGTGCTGTAGACCCAGGGTTTTAAATAAAACAGTCAATGTTTCACAATATTAACCTTGTATAAGTAGGTTGCTGAGGGGCAGGACAGTTTAACTCTCTGTATTTCAGTTTCAGGAGGGAGATCCTTCCTATTTTGCAAACCTTTCAAGTTGTGGGTAGTTAGGAGGGGTATAGCACCTAGTCAGAAAATAGTATGTTAGTCTAGTAATACACAAGTTTTAACTTATACAAGCATTTATAGGATTGTGCCAATATATAGATTATAGTAGCATGAGTAGGTTAACCTGAAGGTCCAGAGCATTCCTTTCTATTTAACAATTTCAAAGTCAGTTAATTAGCCCAACGACTATTGCAACAGTAATGCTATATATCTGTAGGGCTACCACTCATAATCATTTCTCTAGCATTTACAGTTAGCAAAACAGTTTCTTGTTAAATTATATTATTTTACAGTCAAACTAGCTCAGTTCACTCAGTGACTATCCCAGTGGTATAGCCGCAGTGATATAGAGCTTGCGCTAATCAATTTAAAGCATCTAGACCTAATTCAACATTTTTAGGTTCATAGGTTCATAGGTTCATACTAGGCTATCTGCCCGAGGGCATTTACAAGCCTAGCCCATAGTTTTGTGGCTTACGCCACCCCTTTAGTATGGGGAACTATACCCATTATTTTGCTGTGCCTCTGTTGAGCAGTGACACTGAGGTAATCCCTGGGGTATATCTGCGATCTCCCATCCATTGGTCAAGATTTCTCTTGAACAAGGCCAGCGAGGTGCTCTGCCACACATATACCGGGATTTTATTCCACAGCATAGGGAGTCCTTGGGTGATGAATCTATCCCTCCAGCACGTCCTATTAATAGCCGTGTTGAGGTTTAAGTCTCCCGCCCTTGTGGCTCTGACGGATCTAGATTTTTTGAGGTGAAGCATATTCATCAAATCTGGGTTTGACATGGCCTTGTATGTTAGGCAAAGGTCACCTCTGAGCAAGCGGTAAGCGACTGAATAGAGCTGGAGTTCTTTCAGTCGGGCAGCATAGGACAGATGTTTGAGACCCTTTATCCTTTTGGTGAGGAACTTTTGTGGCCTCTCCAGCTGCTGCAAGTGTCGGGTCAGATCCATTCGAATGGGGCATTGTACTCAATCATTGGTCTGATGAGTGATGAGTATAGGGAGACTATGACCTCCCTTGATCTAGATGAGAATCCCTTCATGATAAGGTGGGCAATGTAGAAGGTCTTCCTAACTACTTTAGCTACATGGGTGTCGAATGACAGACTACTATCAACCTGGGTCCCCAGGTCCCTGATAACTTCTTCTGTGCTCAGTGGATTGCCACCTATTTGGTAGCTAGGGGTTACCTTGTTTTTCCCGAAGGGTATGACTATGCATTTTTTGGCATTTAAATTTAGGCCATGGCTCTGGCACCAGTTATCCGTTTCTGTGAGACCCTTCTGAAGGATATCTGTGTCAGATGTGTTTTCTACTATGGCACCCAGTTTGCAGTCATCTGCAAACTTTGTCAGCCATAACCCTCCTGTGTTTGCTTGTACTTGGAAAAGTAGATGCCAAACAAGAGTGGGCCCAGGACTGAGCCCTGTGGTACACCACTTGTGACAGGCTTTGAGTCTGACATGGCGCCAGCAACTCTGACCCTGTGGGTTCTGTCACTCAGCCAGTTTGCAACCCATCTTGTGATGTATGGGTTAACATTTAAGCTGATGAGTTTTTCAATGATACCCGAGTGGGGTATTGTATCGAAGGCCTTCGCCAGATCGAGGTAGGCTGTATGGACTGCCTTTCCCTCATCAATGGCTTTGGTGACTGTTTCGAAAAAGTCAACCAAGTTTAGAAGGCATGATCTGCCTTTGACAAAGCCAAACTGGGATGGATCCAAAGTCTGCAAATTCCCTATGTCTTTATTTATGAGGTCCATTATGATCCTCTCCATGGCTTTGCAGATAAGGCTTGTCAAGCTAATGGGCCGGTAATTTCCAGGGTCGGTGGAGGCACCGCCTTTGTGAAGTGGGACCACTTTATAGTCAAGAAAAGCACAGTTTACTCAGTGACTGACCCAATAATACAGTCCCAGTGTTTTTCAGCTAGCGACTTCAGTTTTAAGCTGTTCAGTAGTTACATAAGCAGTCTTTAGTACAATATCAGCAGGTTCTGTAATGCATTCACGTACACACAGAACGGCACTTTTAACTGTATGCTTTGTATCCTCTGATAACAAGATTAACAGCAGCCTGTGAAGTTTTCCGGGGATTAATACCTCTTTTTAAGCAAAAGTAGCACATTTCAGTTTGTTATGGCATAAAACAGCTACATACCAATGTATAGATGCAGCGTACTGGGTCAGGAGAACTGGGGCATTTGAAAAATGGCGCCTAAGGTAGAGGGCTAAGTAACCTCGCTTACATGAGTGAAGGGGGAGGGGTGTTAATACAGACACAAGTTACATACAGCCTCTGAAAGGATTTTATTTTATATCTTTCAGTTTAGATGCAACAAAATAGTTTTCTGTTAAATATCAGTTTAGATGCACCAAATAGCTCTAACTCAGGGTTTTATGATATGATTTTCAGTTAAAATTCACCAAATTGTCCTATATCTTATGCTGGTAAGCACCTTAATCTAATGTATTTAAGTTGTTACTTTTTCTTGTTTGGTATGTCTAGTCTTACCTTTGGTTGCATTAAGTTTAGTAATACTAGGGATTTCACTAGTATAATGTTAGGGACACCTCCAGTGCTGTAGACCCAGGGCTTTAAATAAAACAGTCAATGTTTCACAATGTTAACCTTAAATAAGTAGCTTGCTTTAGCCAATTAAATGTTTCTGTCAAGGCTTTTCTCTCTGTGCACTATAAGTTTGAGAGGTATCGTCATCATCTTCTTTCAGCTTATCCCGGGTAGGGGTCACTACAGCGGAACAATGGTCCACAGAATGATTGGCAGTGGATTTTTACAGTGTAGAGTTGCCGGCCTGGTGCCCTACCTTCCACAGAAGGCACACACACACAGACACAGACACAGACACAAACACACACACACATCGTGGGCCAATTTAGTGTGTCCAATCAACCTACAGCATGTCTTTAGGATGTGGGAGGAAACTGGAACACCTAGAGGAAACCCACACGACCACAGGGAGGACATGCAGACTCTGCACAGAAGGCACCCCAGCCAAGAATCAAACCGAAGAACATCTCGCTGTGAGGCGGCAATGCTAACCGCTGCACCACTGCAGCTGCCCAAAGGTTGAGAGGTATGCCTTCAGTTATAATTGAAATGTCATGAAATCACAAGTAATTAATGGCTTTCATTGAATGTATATTCCTATACACTAGACAGACTTTCTTTTTTCTAATTAGAACTAACCTGTGCAACTTTATACATACATAAATAAGTAAACAGACACACACACATTCCATGTGAAATTGTAGTTTCATTTATTTTATAAATTAAATAAGCAAGCAAGCAAGCAGACATACAGGTTCCTTGTGGAGTCATAATTTTATTTATTTGAGTGTTTCATAAGTATCATATCTAGGCATAGGTAGCTATTTTTGATGTAACGTGACAGGTTTACAGTGAAACAGTGTAAATTGCAAGTAAAAGCAAGTGTGATTTTGTTGCAAAGATGCAATTTGCTGATGAATCACAATAATGCAAGACATCTATAATACACATTCATCAGTTTAAAAAACACCATTGCACGTAATACAAAAAGTAAATAAAAATAGAGAGATTCTGTTATACTTAACATAGCCATTCTGACATCTTATTTATATTTATACATTTTACGTGTACATATAGCTTGAATTTTTTTACCAGTCGTCTTGCTTAAATTCCACTTCTGCATTTAGCCAAACTGCTTGGCATTCTTCCAGAATTCCAGAAAGTAGTATAATTATTTATTTTATTTCCAATTTTCTGTTTGTGTTATGCACCATGGAGCTCAGGTTGTGACTCAGAAGGTTCTGTCACCCACCCACTTACATGGTTATCAAACTGTCACCCACCCACGTACATGGTTATCAAACTGAAATTAATTAGTAACAAAACAGATGAATAAAGAAATAATGGGAATAAATAAATTAAATGATTTCAAACAGAGGTTAAATTTCATTTGTGGTACCTTGGATAGTACATTGCACATCTGTTTGTTGTTTTCCTTACTTATTAAAATAAACAATTAAATGTTTGTTTACAGGTACTCTGTATATACAGCTGGTACTCTTGCAGGACATAAAACACAGTAGGGGGTATTCAGAAAGGAAAAATAGCACAGTGTGTAAAGCTAAATATGCAGTAAGTGTTGACGTACAGGGCATGTGCAATTCAGAGGTATCTGTAGCACAGGCATGGTGGTATGAAAACTGGTGTGGTCAGTAGTATATACTAATGACCATATAATGACATTCAAATGAGATGGATTATAGAAATACATTCATCAATAAACTGATGTTTTTGTCTGCATACATATTCTATATGCAGAATGCACGTGTAAGATACTTGGTAATTATATATTAGGTTGATAAGTTCATAGGTATATACTAGGCATGCAGTTCAAAAGACCATTGATAAGCATAGCCAGGTGAACCTGAGTGCTGTTGAGTGAGTTAAGCTCCATGGTCAAGAAGCACCATGCTGTGTATGCCAAAGAGGATTTATGATTTCCAGGCTATTCATTCAGACTATTACAGAATACAGACTGTGTAGTATTGCTTGACATGCATAGGAGGTTTATTCAATAAGTATAGGATTTTTGGGACAGAAATCAGTTGTGCCAGCCATGTCCTATTTTTGTGTCTATAAAATATTAGTCTTTGTTGTGGGTTTTCATGGTGGTGTGTGTTTTGCTTATCTGTAAGAGGTCAAGCAGGGTGGAATGAGCCATGTACCCTACTGATGGATAGCACTCTGCCTGCTGAAGAATGGCATACAGGACAAGAGCTGCACATATCAACAATGCCATTTGAACCCTTGATATAAGTATCACCATGAACAGTAGACAACAGTACGGATTGTGGAAGGGAATACAGCTCAGCCAACTGTGTGGCGTCAGAGTAAATATCATAGTTTTGGCTTTAACACACATTTTACATGTTATGCCTTAGGTACCACAATACATTGCAGGTAATGTCAGCATGTTCCAGGGGTGTATATAAGACATGTGTTTCCATTCACATGGAAGAGCACCAGCAAGATTCCAAGTGATCAAACGTGGAGGAAGCTCCAGTCAACAAAACGTATTGTTGGAAGGTGAAATGTATGTCTTAAGGTAACACCCAGGTTCTGCAAATAAGGCAACAATGTTAGGTGTGGTAGAAGAGGTTATTTTTCAGCTATCTTTTGTATTAGGCTTCCGTCTTCCTAATTTCTTGATGTTCTCCCATGATGCCATTGCCCACTGCACATGAGAAGCTGCTGCTATGCTAAATGATCATGGAATCTAACTGAGCATAGGGTATATGTTTGGGGTCCAAGCTTTCTCACTCCACTGTTTTCTTTAGTACAGCTCTCACCTGAAGCTGGGTAAGCAGGGTAACTTCTGATGGCAGAAAACCGCTCCTTCTTAAGTACCAGTATATGATGAAACTGTGTGAGTGGACTTCTGTGTTGTAGGCACAGTGTTTGGTAATGTTGTAGGCATTGTACTACATTCCATTCTGTGGCCCATGAGGCTGGAGCCAGCCATTGGTTCTTCACCTCCTGATTGGTCATAGGTTGCTCCTATTTATCTTTAGAATATTCTTATTCTGACCAGCTAAATGCCCCACATAGGGCTGATAAACAACAGGCTATGAAAAATAAATTCTTGTATTACTGATGACATATATTATGGAGTTTGTCCCATAAGTCTCAAACTGCTTCCCCTTGGCTTTGTACACCTCACCCTTTTTGCTGATTGCTCCCTGCCTGAACTATACATATACTTCCCGATTTTGAGTTGGGAGTACCTTGTTTGCCTTCTGTTTGTATATCCAGGAAGAACTTCAACTCTGTAATAGCAAAGTAATGTCTACATGTAGTTACTCTTGGCCACTTGCTGCTGAGCTTGCTTCCTCCTAAGTACCTTCCCCCCACCAAATTCTTAGGGATATGGCAACAGTTAAGTAGCAAATAACAGCCAAGGGGTAAAGAACCTTGATGTAATAGCAGAAATCATGTAATCCGAAAACCACAAGGTATCACCACGGCTTACAAGAAATCCAAATAGTGCAACACAACAGCATACAAAAAAAAAAAAAGTAGGTTATTGGTCTAGAAATGAGATAGAATTTCTAGACGTACAAATAAGCAAAAAAGGTGATAAGTTTTCTACATCATTGTATAGGAAAAGTTGCCGAAAAAATAATCTCCTGCATCGCACAAGTATGTCTCCTGCACATATATATAAGAAAATAATCTCCTGCATCGCACAAGTATGTATCCTGCACATATATATAAGAAAATAATCTTCTGCATCGCACAAGTATGTATCCTGCACATATATATAAGAAAATAATCTCCTGCATCGCACAAGTATGTATCCTGCACATATATATAAGAAAATAATCTCCTGCATCGCAAGTATGTATCCTGCACATATATATAAGAAAATAATCTCCTGCATCGCACAAGTATGTATCCTGCACATATATATAAGAAAATAATCTCCTGCATCGCACAAGTATGTATCCTGCACATATATATAAGAAAATAATCTCCTGCATCGCATAAGTATGTATCCTGCACATATATATAAGAAAATAATCTCCTGCATCGCACAAGTATGTATCCTGCACATATATATAAGAAAATAATCTCCTGCATCGCACAAGTATGTATCCTGCACATATATATAAGAAAATAATCTCCTGCATCGCATAAGTATGTATCCTGCACATATATATAAGAAAATAATTTCCTGCATTGCGCAAGTATGTATCCTGCACATATATATATATAAGAAAATAATCTCCTGCATCGCACAAGTATGTATCCTGCACATATATATAAGAAAATAATCTCCTGCATCGCACAAGTATGTATCCTGCACATATATATAAGAAAATAATCTCCTGCATCGCACAAGTATGTATCCTGCACATATATATATATATAAGAATGTAGTCACTGGCCAAGGATTATGGGTGTCCAGACTTACTAGTGAGGATTCTAGGTTTCAAACAACTATTAAGGATCTAGAAGAGGAATTCCTAAGCAGAGGCTACTCAAAGAAAGAATGTGAAAGTTTATATGATGATAGGAGTATAGACAGAAGAGGGAAATGTAAACCATACTTCTATAGGAAAAAAGAAGTGGTCAGTAGAGAAGAAAACGCATGTATTAATGTAGGGATTAATCAAGTCAGAATGATCATTCCCTTTTCCATTAATAACAAAATTGTACAGGATATTGTACATACGAATTGGACTATTCTGACGATTGATGAGGAAATAAGAGAAATAGTAGGAATGCAATCAAAGTATTCATATAAGAACACAAAGTCCTTAAAGAGGTTGTTATGCTATGAGAAGGGTGTGAATCACAAACTAGAGTCTAAAAGGAGAGGCACTTTTCTATGTAGGAACTGTAACCAGTGTTCCTATATGGCTGCTGTAAATTTTTATACATCCAGATACAGGGAAGAAATATGTTTTTGAACACTATGCAGACTGTAAGTCCCGAGACTGTGTGTATTTAGCCCAATGTATGAAATGTACATCATTCTACATAGGTAAGACCAATAGAACACAGAGCATGCAAGGGAGCATATTTATGCTATAAATCGTAAGGATGACACCAATGCTTTAGCAAAACATGATAAATAATGGTTTATCTCACAAGTTTAAATTTCTAGTATTAGAATTGGTTAATAAGACACCTAGATTAGGGAACTTTAAAAATGATGCTGAAAAGGAGGACGTGAGGTGGGTCATTAGAATCCAGGCAGATAAGAATAGTGGACTGAATGATAAGGTTTCTCTGAAACCTTTCCTATGTGTGATTAGAATCTCCCACTATAAGATGTATGTAGGAATGCTAGATACTTAGTGAATTTGCATTTTTTAATATATTTTTACTATGTTTTTTAAATGTATATGTGTACAAAACATATATATTTATATGTGGATTTATGTATAATGTCTGTATTTATACATCTATGTAAGATATATATATATATATATATATATATATATATATATATATATATGTGTGTGTGTGTATATATATATATATATATATATATATATATATATACACACATGCATATTTTTTTTTTAGTTATAGTACTTTACAATGTATTATAAGTACTGCCATCAGGTGACCATATAAATGTATTACAGATTAATTAAAGAGATTTTTTATTAAGTGATTAATTAATTAATTACATTTTTAGTGTTTTTTTAGTATTTATGTAGGTGTAAGAGGGTTGTTGTATGTGTTTGATGAAGCGTTCAAAGAGAACGTGAAAGCGCTTACAGTTTTTTAGCATTTGTATGCTGTTTTCATCTGTGTCGCACTATTACATTTTGGATTTCTTCTAAGCCGTGGTGATACCTTGTGGTTTTTGGATTATATGGCAACAGTTAGCCTAAAAAAATCCAGTGCAGTCTGAGTGTGCGCCAACACACAAGAAAGATTATCATCTCTAAAAATGTAGATGACTGAAGGCAAGAATACTCTTGCTACTTGATAGGATTGTATGTGGTTAATAGGTAACTGACCCAAAGGTCTTTTATAAAGGCCTTTATAAGCCTAGCTGTGTGTACCCAGTATAATAGTAGAAGCCCAATATAAAGGATCTAGTCTATACTCAAGATCTTAGTTAGCAATGACTGCCCATATCTAAAAGGGTTATAGGTGAAATCCCCAGCAAGGAATTGATGGTTTCCCATCCAGTCATCCAGGCTACATTTAAACAGGATCATAGAGGGGCTCTGTTTGATGCAAATTGGTAGCCTATTCCAGAGGAGTGGCAACCTCTGAGAGACTTATCTGTCCCTCCAGCAGGTCCTATTTATGTCGCATGTCAGGTTAAGGTCCCTTGGAGCAAGTGACCCTTATCCCATTTGACTTGCGAGTGTGCAGCATTTCCATTAAGTTTGGATCTAAGATTGCTCTGTAGGCCAGGCACAAGTCTCCTGCAATAGTCTGTATGCTACTGAGTACAGTAACAGTGACTTCAGTCTGTCATTTGCTGGAGATGCTGAATTTTCTTGGTTAGAAATCTCTGAGGTCTCAAGTTGCTGCAGGTGCCTGGTAAGGTACGTACCAAAGGGAACATTATACTCAATTATTGGCCAGATGAGGGTCTAGTACAGGGGAGCTGTTTCACTGTTGAAGCTTTTCTAATGAAGTGAGCAATGTAAAATGCTTTCCTTACCACAGTAGACACATGGTGGTCAAAGTTTAGGCTACAGTCAACTTTATTCCCAAGTGCAGGGATGTCATTCTTACCGAAGGGGATGATAATGCATTTTTTTAGCAATGAGTTTGAGTCCATGGCTTTGGCACCAATGACTGATTGTATAAGTCTCTCTTATGTTCTTAGGTTCATAGGTGTGTACTAGGCTAATGGCCCTGGAGCCTTTACAAGCCTAGCCCATAGAACTGCCCTGTCATCTTGCTGCCCGACGTTAGTTCCCAGTGCCTGTATCAAGTAGAACTACTGGAGTGATCCCCAGGGTGAACTTTCTACTGCCCATCCACTCATCAAGATTTCTCTTGAAGAGGGACAGCGAGGTGCTCTGCTTTACTTGCATGGGAAGTCTATTGCAGAGCATGGGCAGTCTCTGGGTGAGGAACCTGTCCCTCCAGCATGTTCTGTTGATTGTGGTAATGAGGTTGAGGTCCCTGGATTGTGTGGTGCAGAGGGATTGAGATTTCTGTAGATGTAGCATTTCTAACAGAGCTGGGTCAGACATGGCTTTGTAAATCAAGCAGAGATAGTCTCTAAGTAGGCAATATGAGACAGAGAATAGCTGAAGTCTTTTGAGTGTGTCCATATAGGGCATGTGTTTAATGCCTAGGATCCTCCTCATGAGGTACTTCTGTGGCACCTCCAGCTGTTGCAGGTGTATAGTGAAGTACATGCCAAATGGGGCATTAGCATCTGTTTTACCATATTGAATGGGAAAAATGTTGAATGCTCACATGAGCAAAAACACAGGAGAACTAACTTTTTGGGTTTTTTTGGGGTTGCGGTACAGTGAGGATTGGACTATTTGCATTTCCTCACTGAAGTACGACCTCAGAGTTGGAATATATATTTAGCGGGGTGTGTGAAAAGTTAGTTTTCCTATGCTTTTGCTCATGTGAGTGTTCGACATTTTTACCATTTGATATGGTAATATAGACCCAGGCATTATACTCAATGATTGGTCTAATGAGGAAAGAGTAGAGAGAGAGACGATGACCTCTTTCTTCCTAGATGCAAATCCCTTGGTAATGAGATGTGCCAAATAGATTTCACTTGGGGCTCTGGCTTTAATTCTATCAGGTACAACCAAGTTTATACACTTGTGCAACAGATTGTAAAGGGCTTTAGTGTAAGCTTTGGTGTAGTTACCACTTTCAGCTAGGGGTGGGGCTTGGACTGCATTTATGCCTTCACCTAGGAGGGTATAATTTGCCTTGAAGTTTTTTAGTCTGATTTCACCCTCTGTGAGATCCGGTGTTAGTGTCAATTCAAAGGTAACTGATTTGTGGTCAGTTTTAACTAATGACGGTCCAACAGTTTTTGCAGTGCACCTGTTTGACATGTTGGTGAGAACCAGATCTAGAATGTTTGTTCCTCTTGTTGGGGTATGGGCAATTTGCTCCAGGGCATTTGAATTCACAAAGTCAAGGAACTTTAGTGATAGCAAGTTTGGGCTAGAGTAGGTTTCCCAGCTGATGGTAGGATAATTGAAATCCCCCATAACCAGTGTGGTCAGTAAAATTTGGATTGTCTTCAGTTCGGTTAAGTAGGCTTCATGGGTATCGTGACCCATGGAGGGGTATCTATAACTGGCTAGGACTTGAATGGGGGTCTTACCCAGTGTAACCTGCACCTGGAGTAATTTCAGCCATCCCATTCATACTTCGATGGGAAGATGCAAACATAAGTGGTTTGTGTCACATTCGACCATTATATGGCAGCAGTGGTCAGAAAACCTTTTACTTGATTCATCTCATAAGTAAAGGGATTGCCTCCAGCGAAAAGGAGCTCATTACCTCTCTGTACTCCTCCCTCATTAGGCCTGTGATTGAGTATAATGCCGAGTTTGTTATGTACCTCTCCAAACACTCGCACCAACTGGAAAGACCACAGAAATAGCTCACAAAGAGAATCCATGGCGTCCAACATCTGTCCTATGCAGACAGGTTCAAATCACTGTAACTCGACTCAGTATCATACAGATTGCTCAGAGGTGATCTGTGTCTTGACTACAAGGCAATATCGGACCCTGCCCTACTAGAGATGCTCCATATCCGTAAGTGTAACCCCTCATGCATTATCTGCTCAATAGGCCTAAATCTAATATATGACATCAACAAAACCTGCTGGAGAGACAGGTTTGTCTCCCAGAGGCTGCCCCATCTCTGGAACAGACTTCCCATACATGTCAAACAGAGGACCTCGCTGACCCTCTTCAAGCAAAACCTTGATGAGTGGATGGAAAACCACAAATTTGTCCCGGGGTTCCACCTTTGTCTCTCATTGACAGGGGTGACAGGTGCTGACTGAGGTTTCTTTTTTGAGGATAAACTGTTGGCTAGGCTTGTAAGGGCCAAAGGGCAAAGGGGCCATTAGCCTTGTAACTTCCTCTGATCCTAGAAAAGTGATTTTCAGTTTTGAGTGAATTGTTTTATTTTTGTTTTCCTCCAATAAAATCATTAGAAAATTTCCTTCACATATTGAAATGTAATAGATGTCATTTTTCTGTCATAAAATGCATTTAGAAGTTTGTTTTTTGCTTCAAAACACTGTCTGCTTTTGATTTTTTTTTTGTTAGTTTTTGCAGCCAAAAATCTCTTGTAATAAAACACGATGACTAATATACAAAATGGTTTTGGTTTGTTTTTAGACAGTTTTTACTTCTTAACCAAATGCTGAGATGAATAAAAGAAGTAAAGTTTATCAGGCTCCCTACTGAAATGTCAGCACTTGAAATGTGGAGTGCAGACAATGCGGGGAAAAAGTCTGAAACTACAGGAGAAGGGCAAATCTTGAAAATCAGTCTTTGCCTTTAAACTTCATTTTTGGGGGGTGGACACGACCACCTACACCCCACATGTGGGGGTGGGCAAGCTACCCACACCACCCAAATTCATATATACAAACTATTAGATCACCCTATCTTGGAGAAAAGGGAATATCCTGGGAAATGGCATCTCAGACTTGGGTTTTAAGTCTGTTCTTTCAGCCATTCAGTCTCCATGTTTCAGGATTCCCTATAGCAGGTCCCAACTTTTTAAATGGTTACCGGTTATCACCATACCATACCACTTTTAAGGGAAAATCATTTCTGTATGTCATGAGAGCTTGTATTCTTGTATAGAAGTGCTTAACTCTGCCTCTTTTCACTAAGTTATGTATGAACTTCACAGCATGTTAATCACTGAAGTTTTAAACCAGCAATTAACGTCTTTGATAGGTAAATGTTGTAGTTGTTGCATGTGAATGAATGTGGCATAACCCCAAAACTCTGTAGTGTTTATATTGAAAATCATTTATTTATTTAAATGCAAAAACAAATCCCAAAGGACAGATGGTACACCACTTAAAGTAACAACAAATACAGATAAACATAATAAAATGGTGAACCAAAGCACAGCTGCAATAAAAACTCAAATATATTGAAACACTTTCTTGACCACACAGGTTGCTTCATCAGACCATAACATATCACAGCCGTGCTTTGGTTCACTTTTTATTATTTTTTGTCTGTATTTATTTATACATTTGTTTGTTTATTTGTTTGTCAACTAGGCTAGAATATTGATCCTCCTGGATCTTTTCAGGTCCAACCTGGTATTATAAACTGAAGGAAAGCATGCATAACAATTTAGCAGTAAATGCAGCACATTAATTATAATCTATGCATTTCATTCTAACAATGCAGTGGTGTCCAATCACATCCAACTTATGTGTTTGAGATGCATTGAACTGACTGCCAGGATATAAATAACAGGACTGAGGTTTTGAGCTGTTAAGTAGCCACTTCCTCTGGCACAGGGTTTGAATCCCTCAGCCTTCATTTATTTACTGTATAACCTTATAAGAGTCATTTAGCCAGACAGTCCTCTAGGACAGTTGACCTTTTGAACTATGTTTCTAAGAAGAGAATTAAAGTGACAGTTTCAGGACTTTTATATAAACTGAATCCACTTGATATGTTCGAAGACTGAATAAGCTTATGTATATATGTTGAGAAGGTTGTACATCTCAAAAAGCTTTGAACTTTATTAGCCATCCTGCATCTGGGTCAGGTTGTCATATTTTAATGAAAAATGACTTGCTTGGAAAATAATTTTTGCTAGTGGATTTTCAAAAACATTTAATTAAACTTTTGGGACATCACGATAGCTTTACTGGTATAGTGGGAGACTGCCCTGACTGTGATATGGCAGATTAATGTAGTATGTTTCCTGTTCCTTCTGTTGTCATGGCTTCATTGAGACTACTTGTGTTAGCCTATGTTAGAATTAAGTCTAAAGTCAAATGGCAGTTGTTAATTGCTAACCTTTGTGTAGCTAGTTATTTTGGAAGTAATTCGTGGATTACAGTGACTTGACTGTAACTGAGTTATGCAAGTTTTTTGAATGATGTATTTTTAAATTTAAAACAAAAGGAGATGGCTAAACACAAAGAAGTATCTCATCAGTAGAATTATTGACAGTAAGATAAGAATATTTATTAGGTAAACTATTGAAAAAACAATGGGATGGCTAAACATAAAGAGATATCTCATCATAGGAAGTTATTAGGCTAATGGCCCTAGGGTCCTTACAAGACTAGCCAAATTCTTACCCTTATTTCCATGATCAGCACCTATTGCCCCTGTCCAAGAAGGATACAGGTGGAACCCCATGGTGAATTTACAGTAACCAATCCAATCGTCCAGATTGCATTTGAAGAGGGCTAGCAAGGTGTTCTGTTTGACATGAAGTAGAAGTCTGTTCCAAAGGTGTGGTAATGTTTGGGAGATAAATCTGTCCCTCCAGCAGGTCCTATTAATGTCACATACCAGGTTAAGGCCATTAGAGAGAGTAACCTGTGTACAATTTGACTTTCAGATATGAAGCATTCCCAGTAACGCAGGGTCAGAGATTGCCTTACATGCAAGGCAGAGATCACGTCTGAGTAGTCTGTATGAAATCTATGATCCCCGTAGAATAGATGGTGAAGACCTTCAATTTTCCTTGAGAGGAACCTTTGTGGTTCCTCCAATTGCTGCAGGTACTTAGAAAAGTACATACTAAAAGAGGTGTTGTACTCCATTATTGATCTGATGAGGGAAGAGTACAGGGAGGTTATAACTTTTTTTCTGGAGGCAATGCTCTTAATTATGACTTGAGCAATATAGAATGCCCTTCTTCCCACAGTGGAGACATGGCAGTCAAAGGTAAGGTTGCTGTTAACCTGTGTGCCCAGGTCTCTCACCACTGAGTGCATACTTAAGGTATTGCTATTGATGTGGTAGTTAGCAGTAGGGTTGCCAGCTTTCTTTGTGGCAGAAACCAGACTAAGGTCGCACCCCTTGTATCACCCATAACTCCACCCATTCCCACCCCTCTCCCATCAATGATCCGCCCATTTTGTGACACCACCATGACATCAGCTGATGGGAACACCCTCTTTTTCTGTTCCATATGCCTGCTTTCAGCTGATTTATTATGCTTTTCTGTAAAAGACATAGTAAATCAGACAATTTAACAAGCACTGATAGTCTGTTTCCTTTTGTGAAACAGAATACTGGAGTTTGTACTGTGTTTTCCTGACTACCAAAGAACTGATTTGATTTGTGGATAGTCCGGAAAAAAAACAGATAGGTGGCAACAGGGATGATTTCCAATTTCCCACCTATTGGTCAAAGTTATGCTTCAATAGGGCTAAGGATGGACTCTGCTTCACATGGATGGGAAGCTTGTCCAAGTGCATGGGGACCCTCTGAGAGACATTTGTGTCTCATCAACATGGCCTATTTATGTCACAAGCAAAATCTGAATCCTTGGATCTAATGGTTCTGATACTGTTTGTTTTGTGGATGTCCAAAAGGTTCATCAGTGCTGGATCCAAGGATACCTTGTATGCCAGACATAGATCATCTCTCAGTAATCTGTAGGAGACCCGGTATAGTGATGGGGCTTTAAGGTGATCTGTATAAGACAATGGTTTAGACACTGGATTCTTCTAGTAAAGAAGCTTTAAATAGCGAGGGCGAACAGACCACATCAAAGACAGCTTTCCAGAGGCAAAACGGACTTCAGAACTACGACTGCTAAGCAAAACCTAGCATTTACTAAACAACAAGTAGCTGTATTATTATTATACTATTTTGTGAGGTTTCTTTGCTTCTCACTTTAAAGTCCCATGTAGCAAACAATTTAAAATAAAAAGCAGTAATGCATGTATAGTAAACAAAAGCACTATTTTAAATTATCCAGAAAGCAGAAAGGTGAGTGGAGCATCAAATATTAAAAATGATAAATACAACAAAGTCAGATATGTGTTGTTTAACCTGCAGGTCCTGCATAATACTGCAACATTTCCTGTTGCAAGTTAATTACTGTATTTGGGTCATCTGATTTTAGACTTCAAAAAATTACCAAAAATGAAACAGCAATTCAAGCATCAGGGTGGCAAAAGGGCAGTATATGTTTTTATTTTATTCATTCTCTTACTTGCTTTCATAGTATTTCCCTTACAGCTATGTGTCCTGATTAAATTGCAGATTTGGAAAAGCTACAAAATAAACTGTAGTGAGTGCAGCAATAGCCTGAAATGTCGATCAGGTCATCAGGAAAATGCCCATGTCACTCTAAATGCAATCAAGGTTAAACATCAAACATCAGCCTTTGAGAACCAGCTGTTGTTGATCTTTTTTTCACCACATTTCAACAGCTGAAAAGAAAGAAGGCTAACTTTCCCAAGTAAGCACACAAGACAATACTCCCACTCCCTGGTGAACACTCCAACCACAGTGTGTATAGCATAAATCATTATTTGAAACCATTAGTCCTTAAAAATCACAAATATCAACACAGTACAAGCAACTACATGAAGGGAAACTTGAAAGTTGCTACTTAAAATAATCTAACTGTAATGCTTAATAGCAAAGACCACTTACTTTATATATCTTCGGGATTTGGACAAAAAGTGAATGAAAGTAAAAGTGCTGATGTCAATCAATACATGTCAGTGTTACCTTTAATGTCAATCAATACATGTCAGTGTTACCTTTAATGTCAATCAATACATGTCAGTGCTACCTTTAATGTCAATCAATACATGTCAGTGTTACCTTTAATGTCAATCAATACATGTCAGTGATACCTTTTAATGTCAATCAATACATGTCAGTGTTACCTTTAATGTCAATCAATACATGTCAGTGTTACCTTTAATGTCAATCAATACATGTCAGTGCTACCTTTAATGTCAATCAATACATGTCAGTGTTACCTTTAATGTCAATCAATACATGTCAGTGTTACCTTTAATGTCAATCAATACATGTCAGTGCTACCTTTAATGTCAATCAATACATGTCAGGGCTACCTTTAATGTCAATCAATACATGTCAGGGCTACCTTTAATGTCAATCAATACATGTCAGGGCTACCTTTAATGTCAATCAATACATGTCAGTGTTACCTTTAATGTCAATCAATACATGTCAGTGCTACCTTTAATGTCAATCAATACATGTCAGTGCTACCTTTAATGTCAATCAATACATGTCAGTGTTACCTTTAATGTCAATCAATACATGTCAGTGCTACCTTTGTATCCACATCTGCCAGTGAATCTCTTCTAAACTTGTCAAACAATCCCGGCTCTTCAAATGGTTCATTATGATGGCGACCAATGTAGGGTCTCCGGCTCCTGATGGTAATCCAGCCATTGCTGTCTTTCTTACAATGCACCAAATGTACATAAGAAGGTTCAAAACTACACCAGCCGACCAGCGACCATAATATCCTACTGTGTTTAGTTACAGTATTGCAATGTGAGCCCGCCCCTAACCGGAAACGGAAGACAGGGGACTGAATTAGGACCGGCCGAGAACAAGAAGTTTAGAGTAAAGAAATGCTCCTGAATTCTTTAATGTTACATCAAAGTATAGCACGCCCCCTACTGCTCCAGTCCAGCACCGGTGATATGATTCTGTGTATAAAGCGATCTTAGTCACAAAATACAGAGATATAGAGGTCTCTGAAGCATTTCTCCTGCACCATAGTGCTCTACCTGACTCACCAGGCTGTATAGCCAAAAACACACCGGGACCGCAGGCAATTAGGAGGGGAGAGAGAGAGTAAAGATGGTGCAGGAGAAACGCTTGAGAGACCGTGGCAGTGGCACAAAACCCGGACTTCACGTGTCCGGTTTTGAAGGAAATTTGTAAGAAAACCGGACTGTCCGGTCAAAGACCGGACAGCTGGCAACCCTAGTTAGCAAGAACATCACTTTTACAAAAAGGAATGATAATACATTTTTTGCATTGAGTTTAAGGCCATGACTTTGCCACCTATCATTTTTTAAGACCCGCTTGTAGGATGTTGACATCCTTTGGAGATTCTATGACCACTCCCAGTTTGCAGTCATCAGCAAACTTTGTCGAGCCACAGACCTTTAGGTTTTGCTTGTACTTTGGGGAAATAGATTCCAAACAGTAGAGGTCCCAGGACTTATCCCTGTGCAACACCACTGGTTACAGGTCTGCTGTAGTAGGTGGAGTCCTGTATTTTGACTATATGAGTTAGATCAGTGAGACAGTGAACCATCTAATGATTTAAACATCGATACTTAGTTGGGTGAGTTTGTCAATGATGCCCAAGTGGGGAATAGTGTCAAATGCCTTGGCTAAGTCCAGGTAGGCTGTATGCAGAGATTTCCCCTTGTCCACAGCCTTGGTGACTGTCTCGAAGAAGTGCACCAGGTTTAACAAGCATGATCTCCCTTTAAAAAATCCAAACTGAGTAGGGTCAAGTGTTTGGAGATTACCTATATCTTTGTTGATAATGTCCATGATGATTCACTCCATGGCCTTGCAGATAAGGCTAGTCAGGGTAATAGGTCTATAGTTCCCAGGGTCAGTGGAAGCACCATGTTTGTGCAAGGGAATAATGCTGGTCTTTTTCCATTCAGCTGGTACGAAGCGAGTTGTTAGACTATGATTGAAAAGAGTACCTAATGGTATTGCTGATTCATGTTGGAGCCCATGTAAGATGCAGCCTGGGATGTTATCAGGTCCCATAGATTCTGTGTTTTTGGCCTTAGAGAGGGAATTTACAACCTGCTCTTTAGAGATAAAAGGTTGGGGCAAGTGGTAGGGATGTCATGAGGTATGTGTGGTGGGGACAGGGGGAGTGAAGTTTTCACAGAATCTGTCAGCCAACAGGTTTGCTATGTCCACAGACTCAGTATATGTTGTATCATTAACTACCAGTTCTGCACAAATCTAGGCCTTTCCTTTTAGGTTACAAATGTACTATAGAATGCCTTGTGGTTGTGTTTTTGTTAAGGAAGCTAATTATTTGGACTCATAGTTTGCTTTGGAGAATTTCACAAGAAGTCTTACTTGCTTGTTTAAGCTGAAGAGGAAGTGTTTCCAGTTTAGAAGGGCTGGTTCCCTCTTGCTCTTAGACAGAAATTTGTTCCTTTTATTGTAAAGTCTGTTAATGGCAGTTGTCCACCAGACAGGTTTGCTCTTCCTTAAGGAGCTTGTTTTGGTCCTGTCAGGTAAGGCCGAGTCAGTGCAGTGATACAGGTGTTTGTATAAAGCTTCGGTGTAGAGCTCATCATAGCTGCCAGTTCCATCTGAGGAAGGAGGTGCAGTGAAGCTATTTATACCATCCTGTAAGAGGTTATAATCTGCTTTGGAGAATGTTTTTTTAGTTTAGTTGCTGCTGGGGTGGGGTAGGTGTTGATAGTTACTTCAAATGAGACCAATTTGTGGTCAGATCTCACCAGGGAGGACCTCAAAGTGTGTGGGGGGGTGCTACAGTGACCCCAATATTATTGGTGAGCACCAGATCCAGGATGTTGGCATCCTTTTTGGGGGTGTCAGTCAGCTGGTCCAGGACATTGGAGTTAATGAAGTCCAGGAGCCTTTGGGCAAATCAGTTTGAGCATGGGGGAATCCCTGGTAGACTCTTGGTTAGGAATTGATGGTCTCACTGCTACAGCCTGGGTTCGATTCTCAGTCAGGGAACTTCAGGAAATAATTTACCCAGACAATGGATGGGTAGTTATACTCACCCAAAACCATGGTGAGTGGATGTATTTTGATAGACTCAAGCAGATCCAAATAGGCAGAGTGGGCCTCCTGATTCAATGGAGGGGGTCCTGTAGCTGGCAATCACTTGATTCAGTGTTCTACCAACAGTTAATGGCACCTGAAGTGCTTCCAGGGACTCATACTGTTTAACCAATCTGGAGGTGTATTTATCTTTAATGAATATTGATACACCGCCTTCTTTAGTTTTCACACATTCAGTTTGAGGTCTAAATATGTGGAAAGAGGTGTAACCTAGTATGGTTGGGGTGCTGTCCAGAGCCTTGGACCAGGTCTCCATGATTGCACAAATGTCTGCATCTTCCAAGGTTAGGACAGCTTCCAGTAAGTGCAGTTTCATGTTGAGACTCCTAGCATTTAGCAGCATAACCTTGAGGATGTTTTTAGATGGAGTTTTTTACATTGGGAATTTTGTTCTTGAGACACTGCCTAAAAAGGGCACTATGGGGTGGCAAGAGCCTTAGCCAGTAGCTGAAATCCCAGGGTGACAGATGAAGACCATTTCTGGCAAAGCATCAAGGTCTGTCAATCATGTCATTCCAGGCTGACAGATTAGAATGACACCAGAAGCTCGGCCAATATTGTTAAAGTCAGTCATTTTCTGTTTGTATTGAGGCATCATCCTAGGTGAAGGTAAAATGCTGCTTAAGGCTAGGGACATACCTGCCTGAGACACATAGGTTCATAGGTCTGTACTAGGCTAATGGCCCTGGAGCCTTTACAAGCCTAGCCCATAGAAGTGCCCTGGCATCGTGCCACCTGACATTAGTTCCCACTGCCTCTGTCAAGTAGAGCCACTGGAGTGATCCCTATAGTGAACTTTCTATTTCCCATCGACTCATCGAGATTTCTCTTGAAGAAGGCCAGTGAGGTGCTCTGCTTGACATGTATGGGAAGTCTATTCCAGAGCATGGGCAGTCTCTGTGTTATGAACCTGTCCCTCCAGCATGTTCTGTTGATTGTGGTAATGAAGTTGAGGTCTCCGGAGCATGTGTTGTGAAAGGATTGGGATTTCTTTATATGTAGCATTTCTAACAGAGCTGGGTCAGGCATGGCTTTGTAAGTCAAGCAGTGATCGCCTCTTAGTAGACGATATGAGACAGAGAATAGCTGGAGAATCTGTCCTTGTAGGACATGTGTTTAAAGCCTAGGATCCTCTTTGTGAGGTACTTTTGTGGCCTTTCCAGCTGTTACATGTGCCTAGTGAGGTACATGCCAAATGGGGCATTATACTTGATGATTGGTCTAATGATGGAAGAGCAGAGCAGAGAGAGAGAGAGAGAGACGATGACCTCTTTCTTCCTGGAAGTAAAACCCTTGGTAATGAGATGTGTTACATAGAAGGACTTTCTGACCACAGTAGCAATGTGATGGTGGAAGGAGAGATTGCTGTCAGCCTGTGTTCCCAGATCTCTTATAATGCCTTCAGTGTTCTTTGGGCTCCCATTGATGTGGTAATTAGTGGGAACTAAGTTTTTCCCAAAGGGGATGATGATGCATAGTTTGGCATTAAGCTTAAGGCCATGGTTTTGACACCAGTCATTGGTTTCAGTGAGGCCTTTCTGTAGGATGTCTACATCACTTGGGGAGTTAATAATGGCTCCCAGCTTGCAGTCGTCTGTCAACTTTGTCAGAGTCCCAACGTGTTGGCCTGGACTTCTGAGAAGTAGATGCCAAACAGGAGAGGACCCAAGACTGATCACTGTGAGACTCCACTCATGACTGGTTGGCAGTCTGACTTGGAGTCCGCTGCTTTCACACTGTGGGTTCTGTCTGTAAGCCAGTTTGCAACCCATCAATGATATAGGGATTGATGCCTAGTTTGGTGAATTTATCAATAATTCCTGAGTGGGGAATGGTATCAAACACTATGGCCATATCGAGGTAGGCTGTATGAACTACCTTGCCCTTATCAACAGTTCTGGTGACTAACTCAAAGAAGTCAACAAGGTTGAGCAGGCATGATCTACCTTTCACAAAACCAAATTGCATTGGATCTGGAGTTTGGAGATTCCCTATATCCCTGTTAATTAGGTCCATGATGATGTGCTCCATAGCCTTACATATCAGACTCGTCAGGCTAATGGGGGCAAAAATTCCCAGGGTCTGTAGTCACTTCCCCTTTATGGAGAGGGATAACTGTAGCTGTGCACGATTCGGTAGGGACAAAGCCTGAGGTGAGGCTGTGATTGAACAGGGCACATAGATGTGGTGCCAGTTCACTTTGTAGTCATTTTGGGATAATGTCAGGTCCCATGGAAGCTGTATTCTTGGCCTTGCACAATGCAGCTTTAACCTATGCTACAGTAATGCTGGGTACCTGGCATTCCTCCAGTATTGTGATTGGTCCTTTAGGGGGGAGAGAGGGGTAAATTTGGCACTGAATCTTTTGGCCAGTATGTTGGCAATATCTGTTGGCTCAGTATAGGAGGAGGTACCATTGTGCAGTAACTCAGAGCAAATCTGGGTATTGCCGTGGAGATTCTTGATATAACTATAGAAGGCTTTGTGGTTGTTTTTAGTGTCTACCACAATTCTTCCTTCATAGCTTGGCTTTACAGGTTTTGATGAGGGATCTCAACTTTTTGTTGAGGCTAATAAGGGAGTTTTTCCAGTCTTGGGACTTCACCTTTTTCTGCAAGTTTCTTCCTTCTGTTGTAGGTTTATTAATGGCAGGGGACCACCAGATTGGCTTCCTTTTTTTGGGTGAGAGCATCTTGGTTCTGTTGGGTATGGCTAGTTCCATGCATTTATGTACAACTTCGTACAGTGCATTGGTGTATGATTCGGCAGTCATGCATCTATTTTCCATTGACATGGGTGCTCTGAAGTTAGCCACCTCTGTTTTTAGGAGCCCAAAGTCAGCTTTGGAGAAGTTTTTCATAGTGGTTACCTTTGCGGGGGTGTGGGTGAGCTGTGGATTTCCATGATGATTAGTTTGTGGTTGGATCTAACCTGGAAGGAATTGACTGTTGGTGTAGAGCAATGGTTGCCCATGTTTGTAATAACCAGGTCAAGGATTATGCTTCCTCTAGTGGGGTTATGAATGCACTTGTCCAGGGCATTTGAATTGATGAATTCCAGGAAGCGTTGGGTCAGTGTATTGGTGCATGAGTAGTTTTCCCAGTTGATGGAGGGGTAGTTGAAGTCACCTATTATGGGAATGTTGGGTTGGACCCTAATAGTTTCAGGGTGCTTAGGAACATGGAGGGAGAGTCTTGGGATGTGGTTGGGGACCTGTAGCAGGCTATGACCTGAATTGCTGTCTTACCCAATATTAGTTGTACTTGAAATATCTCAGATGCATTATGCTGGGCTACTAGTCTGGAGGTGTGCATAACGTTTATGAATATGGAGACACCACGATCTTTGGAGCTTCAGTCCATGTTCTGGGCCAAAAGGTGTGGAATGCGTTATAGCCTGGCAGCTCAGAGGTGCATTCTACTGCTTTAAACCAGGTCTCCATTACAGCACAAATGTTGATGTTCTCCATTTTGAGCAGTGCTTCGAGCAAGTGCATGTTGAGATTTAGACTTCTAGCATTGAGCAGCATGACCCTCAGATTGCATTTATTTATAGCTGTTACAGTGGTAATTTGGTCTTTGGAACATTACCTAAAAAGGCAGTATACGCATGGCAAGAGCCTTAGCCAGTATCTGAAAACCCAGGAGTGACAGATGCAGGCCATCTCTGGCAAAGCATCGAGGTCTGTCAGTCATGTCATCCCAAGCAGACAGATACTAGATCCCCTTAGAATGACACCAGAAACTTAGCCAATTGTTGAAGTCAATCATTTTCTGTGTGTACTGGGTATCATTCTGGGTGATGGTATGATGCTGCTCAGGGCTAGGATCATACCTGCCTGGACCATATAATCCAAGAGCTCCTAGGTGTCTCTTTTCATGTAGTCCCGGGAGGTGTGTCTCAGGTCATTCACACCCACATGGACAGTGACAGAGTCATACTTGTTGTGTAGTGACCTGAGTGCATGTTTTATGTCGGACTTTGGCACCTGATAGACAGCTGACTGTTACCTTCTCCTTATTCATAGTTAGTTTCATAGTATAGTACTAGGCTATCTGCCCTGGGGCATTTGTAAGCCTAGCCATAGTGATGTGGCTTTTGCCACCCCATGAAATGGTACAAAAATGTACAGATAAAATCTAGAATACTGTGCCTCTGTCTAGTAGTGACACAGTGAAGGTCCCCTTATATAATAGAATTAGTTTACTGTGCCCCTGTCTAGCAGTGACACAGATGTGACCCCTGGGGTAAACTTACGATCTCCCATCCACTCATCAAGATTTCTCTTGAAGAGAGTCAGTGAGGGGCTCTGCCTAATACGAACTGGGATCCTGTTCCAAAGCATGGGAAGCCTCTGGGTTATGAATCTATCCCTCCAGCATGTCCTATTCATACTTGTGCCGAGGTTTAAGTCTTTAGCTCTCGTGGTCCTGATGGATTTGGATTTTTGAGGTGGAGCATGTCCATCAGATCCTGATTGGACATGGCCTTGTACGTCAGGCAGAGATCACCTCTGAGCAGGCGGTATGCTACTGAATAGAGCTGAAGTTTCTTTAGTCTGGCAGAATAAGACATATGTTGGAGACCCTTGATCCTTTTGGTGAGGTACTTTTGTGGTCTCTCCAGCTGTTGCAAGTGCCAGGTGAGGTACATACCAAATGGGGCATTGTACTCAATCATGGGTCTGATGAGGGAGGAATATAGGGGTACAATGACATCCTTGGATCTGAATGTGAAGCTCTTCATGATGAGGTGTGCAAGGTAGAATGTTTTTCTAACCACTTTGGCAATGTGGGTGTCAAATGAGAGGTCGCTGTCTACTTGGGTCCCTAGGTCTCTGATTACTTTTTCCGTACTCAGTGGGTTGCTGTCTATGTGATAATTTGTGGGTACTTTGTTTTTTCCAAAAGGGATAACTATACATTTTTTGGCATTTAGTTTAAGGCCGTGACTACGGCACCAGTTGTCCGTTTCAGTGAGGCCTTTTTGTAGGATGTGTGTATCTGCTGGTGTATCAACTATGGCACCTAGTTTGCAGTCATCTGTGAACTTTGTCAGCCACAGCCCTCCCATGTTTGCTTTAACATCTGAGAAATAAATGCCGAACAAGAGGGGTCCCAGGACAGATCCCTGTGGGACACCACTTGTGACTGGCTTTGAGTCTGACATTGCTCCAGCGATTTTATCTTTATGGGTTCTGTCCTTTAGCCAGTTTGCAACCCATCTAGTGACATAAGGGTTTACTTTTAAGCTGCTTAGCTTATCTATGATGCCTGAGTGGGGTATTGTGTCGAAGGCCTTAGCCAAGTCCAGATATGCTGTATGGACTGCTTTGCCCTCATCAATGGCTCTAGTGACTGTTTCGAAAAAGTCAACCAGGTTTAAAAGGCAGGATCTGCCCTTTACAAAGCCGAACTGGGTGGTGCAAGCATCTGTAGATCCCCTATGTCTCTGTTTATGAGTTCCATAATGATTCTTTCCATAGCTTTGCAGACCAGGCTAGTCAAGCTTATGGGGCGATAGTTTCCAGGGTCTGTAGAGGCACCCCCCTTGTGGAGTGGGACCACTGTTGCTGTACGCCAGTGTTCAGGTACATATCCCGAAGTAAGGCTAAGGTTAAATAGCATTTTTATGTGTGGGTTTAGCTCCTCTTGGAGTTCACGTAACACGCACCCCGGGATACCGTCGGGTCCCATTGATGCTGTGTTTTTTGCTTTGTTTAGGGCGGTTCTCACTTGGACATCTGAGATGACAGGGAGATTACATTCAGCTGGGATAAGTATTTCTTCTTTTGGGGTGAAGGAGGCGAGAATTTGCACTGAACCTGTCAGCCAGAATGTTAGCAATATCTGTGGGTTCAGTGTATTTTTTGTTGTTGTGAACCAATTCTGAGCATATCTGAGGGTTTCCGCCCAGGTTTCTAACATAGCTGAAGAAGGCTTTGTGGTTATCTTTAGTGTCCTTAGCGATTTTTCTCTCAAAGTTTGCCTTGGATGTTTTTATGAGAGAACGTAGTTTTCTGCTAATGTTGATCAGAGATGTCTTCCCTTCATGGGATTTCGCTCAGACGTGCAGTAGCTTCCTTCTTTTGTTATACAATTTGTTTATGGCTGAGGTCCACCAGACAGGACGCTTACATTTGGTGGAGAGGGACTTGGATTTGTTTGGGATTGCATGATCCATGCATTCTTGGAGATGTCCATAGAAAGCATTTGTGAAGGATTTGGCATTGTGGGATGTGGTATCCACTGGCACAGTGGGCTTAAAGGATACCATCTCAGTTGGTGATTAGTTTGTGGTCAGATCTCACTAGTGAGGGGTATACTTCCGGTGTGGAGCATTTTTTCCCCATGTTTGTGATGATCAGGTCTAGTATATTGTCTCCCCTAGTGGGAGAGGTGACTAGTTGTTCCAGTGCATTTGAATTTATGAATTCCAGGAACCTTTGGGCTAGGGTATTGGGGCTAGAATAATGTACCCAATCTATGTTTGGGTAGTTGAAGTCTCCCAATATGATGGTATTTTGTGATACATTCATATCCTCCAATGTCTTCAGGAAGGCTGAGTGGGGTTCTTGAGATTGGGAGGGTGGTCTGTAACATGCTACCAGTTGTGTAGCAGTTTTGCCTATGGTTAGTTGCACCTGTATGGTCTCTGATGCTTCATGTGTTGCTACTAACCTGGAGGTGTGGGTGTCCTTTATGAATATGGACACTCCCCCTCCCTTTGTGGTTCGGCCCGGGTTTTGGGGCCAAAAAGCATGATACGAGGTATAGCCTGATAGCACTGGGGTGCTCTCAGGAGCCTTGAACCAGGTTTCAGTTACTGCACAGACGTGGATGTTCTCCATGCTGAGGAGTGCATCAAGTGCCTGCATCTTGAGATTTAGACTTCTGGCGTTGAGCAGCATTACCCTTAGTTTTTTTCCATTTTTGTTTTCTAAGGAGGTGGGTTTGTCTTTTGAGCCTTGCCTAAAAAAAGGCACTATGGGGGTGAGTGAGACATGGGGTTTGTCTTTTGAGCCTTGCCTAAAAAAGGCACTATGGGGGTGAGTGAGACATCTAGTGAGTGAGACATCTGTCCCTCACTATCGAGTCATCTATGATTGATTAGTATATTGGTCAAGCTGTTTTGCCTCAGGGGCTTAGGTTGAGGGGCACACTGTGTAGGTGAGCTATGTGTCTTGTGGTTTGTGCTGTGTTGTGGTGGTCCAGTGTGTTTTTGCCTTGGAGGTCTCTGCTATTTGGGTAGATTTCTATGGAGAGCCTCCATGAAGGTGGGTGTGTGGTTTGTGTTTTTATGTGAGAGCTGTGACGGTGGGTGTTCTGGAGGGCTATGTGTTGCATGTGGTGTGGTGCAGGTGTTGACCTTCTCTTCTTGATCAGCTGTTCCAGTCTTGGCTTGAGAGTGCATGGCTTCCAGTTTGGATTTATAAGTGCATCTCTCACAAGTCTGAGTGTTGGGAGGGAAGAGGAGAGGGGTGTCAGGCATTCTGAGGCAGTGTAGCAACTGCCTCGTACACAAAGTTCACCAGGTTAATAGAAGAAAGCACAGGGAACTGACCTTTCGACGTGGCAAGAGGGATGGTCATTATTACTAAGTACTGGAGCTGTTTCCTTATATATTCCTTTTACAGGACAAAATGTCTCTCAAGGTGTCTGAGTCTGTACACAGCACTGCCAGACACTTGAGGGGAAACTAATACGTAGACCATGAAAATTTAAGGATGAAGTATTTAGGCAGATATTCTGAATTTAGAAAGAAATCAAGAAGTACTTACTGAAAAATAAAGAATTAGCTTGTCAAGAATAATGAAAAGTGGGGAGTCACATGAATGGCTACTGTCTGGCTACTACTAATGCTGGTCTCACCACAGCTTCACTCTGCTGGGATACAATACTTCTTTGCTTCTTCTCTCACCAGAAGCAAAATGTTAGCACCAATCCCAAGAAGAGAAGCAGGCCACTGCCTGTTTGGTGATCTGCAGACTTGTACCAGATGATGCAAAGGTATTTAGGCTTGTAGCCTTCTTCTAGTAGATGCCTCAAATAGCAACCAGACCAGTCAGGTACATTAAGCCAGACACTTACTCTCCAACCAGAAAGAGTCAGGAATAAATGCACTCTGCTCCTACTCTCACCAGAATCAAAATATAAGCACATATTCCAAGCTGTCACCTATAAACCAGTTAGTAAGCTTTCTGGTGATCAGCAGTCTCTAGGAAATAATGTAACTGCACTCTTTCTCTCACCAGGAGAAAACAGAAGGACTAATCCCAAGATGACTACTGAGAGGCAGAATGTGGGCTCTCCAATAACTGGTGGTCTTACAATAGATGCTTAAAGGTAAGATGAAAAAAAATGGTTTATCCTAAACACTGCAGTGCGCACTAGAGGGTTTACATGTGAAAATAGGTAAAACGTTTTGCCTGTCTGAAAGTTAACTTTTAGTGGAGAGTCACTATTTTTAAAACTGCAAGATAGATTGAAAGGGGGTGGTCACTTTTGTATTCTGGTACTATGGAATACAGTAGGATGGCCAATACGTTTAAATAGTTGAAGGGGAGTGATTTCACAAAATGATAATGTTGTGCTTACTCACCCAGCCAGTAAAAGCAGAGAGGAAATGAGGTATACGGTCAAATTAACGTAAGGGGTAGGCAACTAGAAAGTGGTGTTTAAGAACACAACAGTAACCGTATGGGAGGGTAGGAAACATTTCTGTCTGACTCACAAGAGACAGAGCTGTGGTCTCTTTTCAAGTTTAAATATGCAGTTAAAAGCAGAATACAAGTAAAACACAGTGTAAAGAAAACAAATCAAAGTATACAAAATAGAAAAAGGCAATAAAGCAATACAAAATGCAACAAATAAAAAGCAAACTGACCTTTCCCTCACAGCAAACTGCAGCAGAGTCTGAGTGAACCTTTCCAGTAAAGCCTGGACATAGTCCGAGAGCTCAGTCATGTCTCTCTCTTCATATAGTCCAGAGAGGTACATCTCAAGTTGTTCAAACCAACATGGACTGTAATAGAGATGTAACAGTACCTGTTGCTGAGAGACTTAAGTGCATGCATGATATGGTATATCTTGGCACACAGCTGACTGTGACCTTTTCCTTATCCAGCCTGGTGAGTGGGACATCAGTGTGTCTCACGATGGAATCACCTATGACTAATATGTTTAATTTTGTGTTTTGCCTTTAGTGTTTGACCGGTGAGACACTGATGCATGAACTGTTATGTGCAATTTGTTTTGCAGAGGAAGTATTATGTGTAACGTGCTTGTGTTTGTGTTTGGAAGGTATCTGGTGTTAAGGTATGTTTCAGGTGAGGACCTCCACATATGTAGGTGTGTGTGATGTGGGTTTGAGTGAAGTAGGGGGTAAGGTGTGCATGCTGGCAAAATGCTGATTGTCATATGTACTGACTGATGTGTGAGAGATCATGGATTCAAGGTTTTTAATATAGTTGCATCTCTCGCACATTGTGTTTGTGTGTACTAGGAGTAGAGGGTTGTCTGTGAACATGAGACAATTGCAACACTGCCTCAGTATGCCAATGTCAACCAAGCTAGTTGGAGAAACTGTGGGAAATTGTCCATTCATAGTGATAGGTACATTTTCATCACTAAAATTATTGACAGTAAGACAAGAATATTTATCAGGTAAACTATTGAAAATAGTAACACTGTAAGTACTCCAAAACAAAATGAAAATGTGAATTGTACATGAAAGGATGCTGAAACATTGTTTAAGTCTACTCATGGTACATAATAACTGCTAATTAAATTAAAATATATCTGTAAGATTAGATTATTATGAGACTAATGAAAGTTTTGAAGATGTCCTAGAAGATAGGAAAGGAACTATTGAGAAAAGATTACTTTAGGAGAAAGAGGAAGATGAAAATATAACAGTTACTAAGACAAAAAGTAAAAAGTTAGTGTTACAATTCAGTCAGCGTGACCAGCACTAAGGGAGATCTTAAAGCATTTGTGGTACTGGGTGGGTGTAAGAGTGTTGAAGATAAAATAATTTTTAAACGATATACAAAGGATCAATTTCAGAGGTTAAAGGGGAGGGGAGGAACTTTGAATTTGATGAATGTTATGAATTTGATGAATGTTATGAAGTAACAGTAAAGCTAATAAAAAATGATATAAAATATGTGACTGTGATAATAGGGAAAGTGAGGAGAAAATAAGCAATGGACTTAAGGCTATGCCAAATGCTTGTAATATTAATTGTTTTAACCGAGAGATTGTAATGATTTAGGAAAAACTACTATGGAGTAGTAAGAAATGATAAAGTAATACTCTGAGATTTTAACTGTAGCTTGAAAATGAAAGCTAATAAAGGTTTAGATGATGTTAAATGTAAGGAATTGCTAAAATGTGACTAATCGGATGTGAGGAAGGACAGATGGAGAACAAGTTTAAAGCAGAAATTGATTATCTCTTGCTTTCAGAAGGTTTGGCAACATATGGAGTAAAATAAATGTAACTGTGTAGCTGTATAGTCTGATAGTCTGACTTTTGAGGCCACTTCTCAGAAAGGTATAACAAAGGGAAAGGAGAATTAACAAAGGGAACCGTTATAGGATGAACATGTTAATATGGTGTCTTTTATGGCACATGCATGAAATGGGGGAGAATATTTAATATGAAATGGGGAGAATATTTAATATGAAATGGGGAGAATATTTAATATGAAATGGGGGAGAATAGAGAATATTTAATATTGAAATGGGGAGAATATTTAATATGAAATGGGGGAGAATATTTAATATGAAATGGGGGAGAATATTTAATATGAAATGGGGGAGAATATTTAATATGAAATGGGGGAGAATATTTAATATGAAATGGGGAGAATATTTAATATGAAATGGGGAGAATATTTAATATGAAATGGGGAGAATATTTAATATGAAATGGGGGAGAATATTTAAAAAGAAATATGTGAACGTGTGTATATGGAAGTAGAAAAAGAATGACTCAAGGAGAGAAAATAAACAAGATATTGGTAGAAGAGTTTGACCAGTTCATAGAGCAGAGGAGTTTAGGCTGTTTTAACAAGAAGGAAAAGTGTGAATTCTGTAAAGAAAAAAATAATAGACTTAATAAATCATCAAAGTTTTTTTGTAAAAAAAAATATTATGTAGACAAAACTTCCTTTCCTGAAAAGGAAACAGAGGGTACATCTTTTTCATACAGAAAGTTAAGTAGGATGAGTGTAAACTAAAAGAACTGGAAAATGGTTGATAGAGGAAGAAATATGTGTAAAATAACCAAGATTGCATTATAAATATGTAAGAAAGATGTATGCTGAAAATGAGAAAAAGGTAAAAATGCAGTATGGCATTAAACTTGAATTTGTAAAAAGACTAGAGCTTCAAAAAGAAACAGTATTATACATGGATAAAATACTGAAAAAGTAAGAGGGAGTAGTTCACTAGAAATAGTATTGGGAATTCCTTTTAAAATGATGGGAAAGGAAGAGAAGGAATGTATTGTGATGCCTGTGAATGAAGGATTTAGTCATGGAATAAATGAGGAAGCCATTTGAGTTGGAGTAACACCTTTTGTGTGGAAGAAATAAAAACAGATAAAATTTGGATCTTATGTTGTATCAATACTAATGTGAATATTATAAAAGCGATTTGTTTATTTAATTATTGTAATAGAGGATGGCATTTATGGTATAGACAAAAAAGCAAAGGGCATGTTGGTCACAATAGAATAACTCACAGATGGTGTAATAAGGGAACAAAAGGCAAAACTGATATATTGCTTTAATTGTGTCTGTCATAACCCTGCACGGCCTGTGCATGTGTGGATGGATGAATGGATGCCTAAGCATGGAAAATTATGGTGTTGGAGAAAAGGTTATGAACAGGGTTTAAGCCTATAAAAGGATGTGGATATGCGGATAAAAGCTTTGATTAATGAATATTGGATAAAAAAGAAGTCTGACAAAGATGGCATATGAGTGCTACAGTCTTTATGTTGATAAAGAATACAGCTATTGAAAGGTGTACTAAAAACTATAAACAGCTAGATGAATTATCATGAAAGGGTTTATCCTCCATTCAATGCAAATTATAATAATTATAATAATATAATAATTTAGTTTTATTATTAGCATAAAGAATGAGTTAAGTAAATATAAAATGGTGGGCATTCAGTTAGGAATTGTAAGCTTAAAATTAAATAAAGAAAAGAATAAAGAATAAGGTTAAAACTGGAGGTGTATATTTTTCAGAAACAGAAACATTAGTGTTACAGATGAAGTGTGTAAAGAAAAAAGTGATAGATAACCGAAAGAGCCTTTAATAGAAATAAAATATGAAGCATCTGGGGAAAACTTGTATATACTGGAAGACTGAGAATATGCTACCTTCAGAAACAGAAACTTTTAATAGGGAGTTTCAAATTGGCAAAAATAGAATTTCGGGGTTGTTAAATTCAGTGGTTCATTTGACATTGTTACATTTATAATGGGTCTTGAATAAAATAATGTTGGCTAAAGATGTATTGATAAGTAAATTACTGTTAGGAATTTTGAAGAGTATTGACATAACATAAAACACAATGAGAGTAGAAAGTTAGTGAGAAATGATTATTCATAATATAAGAAAAGATGTTGTGGAAGTTAGATACAGAAAATACAGCCAAGAACTGAAAAGAATGCTTTTAAAGGCATTATGGATGGGTTTGATAATGATTATTTCGGACATGGAAGAAAAAGAAAAAAGCTGTAAGTGAGAGGAATCAAGAATTTAAACAAACACAGTAATTTTGTGATTTTTGTAGAGGTTAGTAACAAATCAATGTAGTTATAAGCACAGATTTGATTGGGTGGGAAGACAGGCAGGTATTTGTTCCTGCAGTGGAATCTCTGATGAAGATCCGTGATTATGTGGGAGTGTTGGTTTTGAGGCACGTAGAGCAGTCTTAGGGATTACATCACCTGTAGAAGTAAGTGAGATGCCGTCATTGACACACCCAGTGCACAACAAATTCTGGCATTTTATGGGACATATGCACTGGGATCAAGGAGTCAAACTGTAAAAATTTCAAACCATCCCTAACTCCTGCCTAAAATTATGTTCAATGTCCCTTTATCCTTGCTATGATGATGGGGCTTTGATGGACCAATTTTCTAAGAAAGGAATGAATGATCAGCAGGGAGAAGGGGCAACAACGCACATGCTAAATAAGAAATCTGAAGAAAAAGGTAGTACATTTTTTGATGTAAAAGAAAATATTTAAATGTGTGTTTTCAAAATGTTAAACAGTTAAAGGTTTTCCACTCCCTTACCCTGCCCCCAGTTTTCTCCCGCCCCCACTACTGCTACTTTTATTTCAACCACTCCCCACCCACTTAAGACAACCATCCAGTCAAAGCCTTCCCCTTTACCCCTCCTCCTTTCATCCACAGTAATTAAATACATCACTAATTAAATACATCACTCTTTCACTGCCCTCTCTCACCCCACAGCTCTTCTCTCCAATTACAAATCCTCCCATATTAAACTACCTTTTTCTAACCATGCTTTCCTTACTGTTCCTAACACTCCAAACCCCCATATCCATCCTACTGCTCCTAACAGCTTTATACCATTCCAGCTGCTATACCTCCAATCAGCTTCCACTCTGTACACCTAACCATGCTCCCACACAAAACCATCTCCTCCCTCACACAAATAATAATTTTTTCCATCTCCTCCACTCTGTTTCAGCTCCCTCTGCACCTTTTTAATCCTAAAATTATTTCCAGTACTGCTAATACACTTACTCTTAAACAAATACTAGACCATCCAAAAATACCCTAAATCCAAACCAAAACACACTAAAATAGCTTAGCTGGATACATTTACCCCAACCCCAGACCCAACCCACAAATAACAATTGCCCTTCCCCTAACCTTTCATCCTCCTACAGTACTCTTAAAATTTTCACACTCAATGCCCAGAGTCTCAACAACAAAGCACATGAGTTTCAAGCATGGCCAAGTCATAACCAACATGACATTGTAGTCATCTCTGAAACGTGGATCAAACCCCACATCTCTGACTCTGAAATACTACCCTTTGGATTTCACACTCTCTTAGATGTGACCGGCCAAGGAAAACAGGCAGAGGCATTGCATTAATCTGTTCCAATCTACTTACCTTAATTCCCCTACCAAACACCATTCCTAAATTCGCCAAAGCAGAACTAACAGTCTATTAAAAATGAATAATCACAAAAGCCTTTGTATCATCGCCCTTTATATCCCACCCAGAAATAACGTCTCAACCCTTGAAGACATACTCCAATGGGCATCAGCTGAAATTAACCTTGAAAATTACATACTAGGCGATGTAAACATCAACTGGCATAAAATCAACAGTCCCATACCCTCCCTGTCCATTAACCTCTTTAACTTTATTCAAGTAACCCACTCCATCACCAGACCCAATAAAACAAATCCCCCAGGATCCATTCTTGACTGGATCTTAGTCACCCATCCAAATAAAATTACCAACTCTGGCACCATCCCTGTCTCTATTAGTGACCAGCTCCCAGCTTTCATTTATCGTGCAAACACCTCCCATCCACACCAACATCAATATATTCAAACCCACAACCTTAGTAAATTTGACCCCAAAACCTTCTCAAACTATCTCAAACAAATGAATTGGAACATTCTAAAAACTCTTCCACTCGATAAAGCTGTAGGCCACTTTAATTCTACTTTCCTAGACGCTCTAAATTCCCTAGCTCCACCAAGGAAAAAAAGAATAAAAACTATAACTGCCCCTTGGCTCCCTAGCTCCTCCAGGGAAAAAAAGAATAAAAACTATAACTGTCCCTTGGCTCCCCAGCTCCACCAAGGGAAAAAAAGAATAAAAACTATAACTGTCCCTTGGCTAACCAAAGAAAGAAAGCACATTATGCATCAAAGAGACACATCCTGGAAGCTTTACCAAAAGAATACACTTCCCAAAACCCTTCTCCAATATACACAGCTCTGTAACTTTGCAACAAATAAATATTCAAAGACAAAAAAATTCTACTACACTAAGCTCCAGTCCAACTATCCCCAAAACCCTAGGCTTTTTTGGAACTCCATAAACTGACTCCTCAACCCAGGCTCCAAAAAAAAAACCCCTGTCTGGACCCAAGTAAATCTGACCTTGAATTAGCCTCACTATTCAACTCTTTCTTTATAGAGTCAATGTCCAACCTAACGAAAACTTTTCCCAACAACAACCCATCTCCTACATTCCACCTCATCTAAGTCCCCAAATAATTTCCCCCCATGTTTGAGCTTAAACCTGTCTCCACTACATAAAAAGACTTCTATACAAACTTAAACCTTGCTCCAATGCACCTGACAACCTCCCCTCTTCCTTTCTCAAGTCTACCACCAATGGTATAGCTCTCCCAATTAGTATCCTAATTAATAGATCCATAAAAAAATCCTATGTCCCTAAACTCTGGTGTTCTGCCTTTATTCTTCCTCTCCACAAGGGAGGCAAAAACACTAACATTTCAAACTTCTGCACTATAGCTCTTCTCTCTCCAATCTCCAAAATCCTAGAAAAATGCACCTCCAGCTTATGCCTATTCTGACTAAAAACCAACGTCCTCCCCCTACCCAACATGACTTCCAACCAGGACATAACACCATAACAGCTCTACTCTCATTCTTAAAAACTGTCACTCAAGCCTGAGATTCTGGGAACTTAGTATCCACAATGCTCCTAGATCTCTCTAAAGCATTCAATACTGTTTCCCATAAGCACCTTCTAAGTCACCTCTCAAACCTAAATCTCTCCCAAAATGCTCTTTCCTGGTTCTCAAGCTATCTGTCAGATAGATTTTAGGCTTTGAAATGGAAAAAAGGCACCTCACCTTTCTTACCCACCCCTACCTGAGTACCACAGGGGTCCCTCCTCGGACCAGTGCTGTTTAATATCTTAATCAATAACTTTCACTCTGTTATTCCTAATGCCAAAGTCATCCATTATGCAGATGATGCTACACTTGTCTGCTCTGCCTGTAGCCTCCCTGAACTCCTATCTAAAACTCAGACTGCCTTCCCAACTACTAAGATCTGGATGCGCCAAAATCACCTTTCTCTCAATGCTAACAAATCTAAAATACTACTATTCACACCCTCAAAATCTTTCTCTTTTGATAAAAATTCCTTCCAAGTCCTTAGCCAAACCAACTCTCCAATCAAAGTTGTTCCCTTTGCCAAACTACTCTGTGTAACTATAGACAAACACCTCAGGTTCAACATCCATATTCAGTAAAATATAAAGAAAACCCACCAAAAACTAGGTATGCTATACAGGAACAACCACTTCCTGTCTACTTCTACCAGACATACTCTGGCCTCCTCTTACCTCCTTTCCTCCCTTCTGTATGGCACCGCACTACTAACTAACCTGCCATCTTCCATCACTTCCAAACTTGAAAGCTGTTATAACAACATTTCTAAATTTGCCACCAAAGCCAAACATTCCACTCATCACTGTGTTACCCTCCAGTCCCTCACCTGGTTAGAATTTACAAATTACCTGGACTTCCTCCAGCTCACTACAGCACATAGACTAATATTTAACCCAACCAAGTGCCCCACTCTAAGTAAAATCCTTCCCCGAAACACCCCAAATAGAACTCTCAGATCTGAACACTAAAACTTAATTACTGTCCGCAAACCTAAACATCTTGCTGGACAACATCTCCTCTCCTTCTCTGTAGGTAAGAAATGGAACTCTCTCCCTTCCACACTAAGGACATTGTCAAACACAAAAAACTCCAAAACTCAGCTTTACACCTACCGCTCCTCCAAATGGAAATGTAACTTCATTCTCCCTACCCAGAACTCTTTAACAAAAGCCCCAGGAAGGGTATCCTCCTGAGTTCCTAACCACCTTATAGCTGCCTATAACCTTCTATAGCTACTTTCCATATGATCTCTCACACTTTGTAAATACTGAAAACAGCTTTTGCCTTCTGACTTTAACTGAGTGAATTTGTTAAAATGTATCTGCACAATATTTTCCACTATGGTCAATATTACTCACTCTTTGTATTATTTGATATGTATTTGTACTTGTCCTTTTATTTTTATTGGACTGCTATCTTTACTGTAATCTGTTTCATGGAGCATTTCTCCCCGGACCTCCACTGAAAATGGGCTCTCTGGGCCCGCCCAGTAGACTTCCCCAGTAATCAAACTGGAAATAAATAAATATTTTTTTTTTTTTTTGAAAAAGTAATCAACATTTACACGGGATAAATATGGTCAGTATTGTCTAAACTGCATAATGCAGAGAAAAAAACAAGAAATTAAGAAGACAGTTTGCAATGTAATAAACTGCATCATAAAGAATTTCAGTGAGTAAAATTTTGATAGCAAAAACAGTGGGGGTAAAGAGAAAGAAGTTACAATTGTAAATAATGTATATGATATTAGAAATGTGTAAAACATGTTAAATGTGTAAATAACTAAATAAAAAGCTCTTATGGCTTTCAGGAAATGTTACAGGCTTCTTGACATCCTCCTAGATTCCCATCAACGCATACAGATGGGACCTTGATTTAAAATTTCCTGTAAATGATGGCCCTTCGGAAGTACAGGAGCTTCCCAAACTGCAATGTAGGCTCAGTACTAGAACATGAATCTATATACCTGGTATGTAGAACGTACTGACAACCTTCTGATCTAGCACAAAAGACAGTATATCTATAGTTTAAATTTGTTTCTAAGGTATGCAAATCTCATTCTGGGCTGCAGTATTAAAACTTTTTTTTTTTTTTATTTAATGTATCCTATATTTTGAGGCATTCTTGAGTGCAGGTTGTATAATCTGGTTGTTTTAAGCATCTTTCCTTCTAGTCATTGCACAGTTTATGATGATCATTGTTGTAGTCTCCTGTGTTTTTTATTCATATTCTGTATTGTAGAGTGGAACTACCAGAATGTATTCCATAACAGGCAGTTGTCTCCTGTGCCAGTTTCCTGGTTTACAAGACTCCTTTCCTACGTTGCTTTTAGCTGGTTTGTTTCTTTGCCTCCTTAATCTTTTCATGCAGCTTATTTTAGTGATCACTGGAAATTCTTTTAACCAGTAATTAGTCAGTGTTGTCTGTTTTAGGATTTTTTTCAGATTTGCTTGTGTTTGTTTTATCCCTTAGAACTACACACTTTCTTGGTGCCTTCTGCTTTACCTCATAAACAAAACTGGAATATAAAAGTATGGAATGGGGAACATGGTAGAAATGCATCAGTGAGGTTGGTTAAGTACAAAAAAAAGGCATTTATGGAAAATATGCACCCAAGGAAGACACTGTTTGATTTTAGGAGTTAATATATTCTGTAACAGAGAGAAATACATTTTCTAAATATACATTGTGAATACAATAAATTGAAATGGTTTTCCTTGACTTGAGAAAGCTTACTTAAGATAGGGGAGTTTTAGGGGTGTTGGGGTAAGTTTGAAATTTTTATAAAATTTCTGGCTTACCCAATGGGTAGGGAAGTGGGCCACCTGGTGTATGTGTGTGTGGGGAGGGATTACCCACAGCCTAATCCCCTTTCTGAATAGGACAGCTATTAATAACCAAGCCGTGTTTGTAGTTGTTTTTCAATATTTTGCCCCATTTTATCTTAGTTGCCTGATAGAGACCATTCCCTTTCTAAGACTTTATGCTTTACTCTCATTTATAGATTATGAGCTTTAAGGACTCAATTAGTAGAACCTTTAAAGTGAATTATAGTGTTGCGTACCCAGCACTGCACTAATGGGTCTTAAAGTTCCTGGTAGTGTCTATATGCCTGTCCTGGCACTTTACAGACATTGGTGATGGGTATAGTAGCCATCTTGGTGTTTTACACTGTCCTTGTAACTGAAGGTCATCAAAGTACATTTGCAGCTCATGGTCTTGTTGTTCATGTGGTTTAATTATGTTTTCTTTTTATTATTTTTGTTCAATCCATAGGACAAGATAAAAACAACTTTAACACCTCTAGAATCCAAAGTGAAACAATTTCAATACATGCAAAACCATCATGAGAAGGGAATTAGAGATATAAAAGTAAGTAAGGTGAATGGTTAATTCCAAATGTCTTAAAGACAAATAATTTATAAGAAATGCATACAGCATCTGTTATACCTTTTTAGTAATGCTCCTATTTTAAAGCTAATTTTATTACATGTGATTTATTGGTTATTAGTGAGAAGAGTTTGAGAGAAACCTGTGGATGGTACCTTTGTTTTTTGTGTTGAGGTCTGAGTAGTGATGAAGAAAAGTGGAAATGTTTTTAATCTAAGATTCAGTAAAGTATATTGTTATGTCTGGCAGCATCTTGTAAACAGTGCTTAAAGGTTGTTTTGTAATATTTTACTCGTGTATGTGAAACTGATTTGTGCAGGCATTTGCTAACATAATTTTCTGCTTGACCATTCAAGCTGCTGTCTTACGATAGTACATGATGATAAAGAGTTGATAATGAATGTTTTACCCACTGTCCTGAAGTGCTGTACTCCACTTTACAATGGTTATTTTAATCACAAATATCTTACTTTTTGAAATGATACCATTATTTAATTTACAGTCCATTTTAGTCCAGTCTTTGTGTGCCTGTAAATCCACAGCTCTGTTTAATGACGTACTATATATACCTGCACTAGTGAATGGAGCAGAGCCTTCGCAGTGCGCAGTACGTATCTTATGATGCTGCAAGTGTGGAAGTCAGAACTGAGTTAACATGCAGGTGTTGAATTACACAGGACGTTGGGCGTGTAATACAAGAAATAAAAAGATTTTTTAAAGTATATGTACTATATCCCTGGATATGAAGAAGTACCTATTCATACCTTATACCTCTTTACTCTGCCTTCTTCACTTTCTTAGTTCTGTCAGTTTCTCTCCCTGAGTCTTTCAAAGTATACCATGACCCTTTTTTTCTCTTTCATATTGTAATTCCTGTTTATATTATACTAATTATCTTTAGGCAGTTTACACAGAAATTAAACTTTCTCTGAATATTAAATCATTGTCATATATGTTGTATATATTCTTAACTGATGTTTTCATTTTGTGCCTAATTTCGTATAATTATTTAAACTGTAGATGTTTTTGTATTTTTTTTTTTTTTTGAAGATTGTAAAATTATTGTTCTTAAAATGTTTTGTAGTAATTTGCAGCTTTTCTCCCTGGTTCTCCAGTAAAAATGGACTCCTACACAGTCGGACCATTTTAATGGCAAAGAAAATTATGTTTTTGGTAGCTGTACTGATCGTGTTTCAATGCAGTTAAAAAACTCATTTGTGGGATTTATCAAGTTTTAACTCTCAAATGCATTTTCACTGTATGTTGGTGAGAGCAAAGACCTAGGTCTACACAAGTCATTATATACCACAGATATGTGTATTGCAAACCCAAGTCTTTCTGCTTCATAGATAGATTTTCTTTCCTCATAAAGCCTCACAAGCTGTTAAGCATTATAGATATATTCCTTTGCTGTCGGCCCATGTGAGCCATTTTGCATTACAGATCTGCTCACCAAATCTTTGAAACACAAAATTAATTTTTCATTATGGCTCTTCCTCACAGCTGACCCCCAGAAATGTACAGAAGGTATTTTTCATCACTGCTGTAAATTATCAGACCCTGTAAAAGTGCGTGTGTGTGAAATACAGATATATATGCATTCCTATCATTTGAACAAAAACTCAAAATATTGAAACCCAAAATATTGAAAACCTATTTAATGTAGGGGACAAGCCCCACTATACCCCCTTCTGATTATGTATATCAACTCTGTAATCGCACAACAGTGAAGAAAAAGGCATAATTTTCATTCTGACTGCTGCAGTAGCCTGTAATTTGGATCCTGCCAAAGATACAACTGATCAGCTTCTAAAAGCTATCATCCCTTCCCACACTGTCACTCTCACTGTTTCTAGGCTGATCCCATTTTAGAAGGTTACTACATAAACAGCCAGAGTGTCTAAATATATTTAGAACTTTCTTACCACCTAAAGGAGTAAACTACAGGAGCAATCACAGTAAACAACAATTGGCTACAGGCTTCATTTCTGGCAGATAAGTCCCCATTGGAGAAACTTTCCACACAGAAAATATTTTTGATGTTTCTATTTTTTGAAAAATGCTGGCAGTTTTATTAATATCTGTTTGTTTCTTGTGAAGAACTGCATTTTTTTAGAAAAGGGCTTTTTATTGAATACTGGGACTGTTTTGTGAGACAAATGTACTGTATTTTAACTAAAGTGCAAGGATTTTACACTTAGAAATGTGTTTATGTACTTGAGTGTTTTGGTGCTTATGTACACTTCATGGCTACTTGCCTTCATTTTACTGTTTGAGCCATTTTGCGTGAAGGTGCTATATTTAAGCACTTGAAGTGTATTTCGGGAATAGAGATGTGTTTTATGTTTGGTGCTTGAGTACACTTTGGGACTTTTTTTCTTAATTTGTTTTCTCTCCACCAGAATGTGGTACATAAAGTAGGAGGACACCAGGCCATACCCCTGTGCTGGCTGGCAGTGATACCTTGGGAGTTAGCTTCTGGCATACTACAAGAGCAGGCCATAGGTGGTAGACAAGCTTAGCAGATCCTGGGCAGATCAATGCATAGACCTTCCAGGAGTTTTCCCAGATGTGGGGAACGCACCAAGTAGATCTGTTCACCTCCTAACAGAACAGACAACTAAACACACCCCTGCAAGCAGGCATGGAAAACATGTGCTCTTACATTCCCGTGGTTGGGGGTGTTCTTTTATGCATTTTGCCTCTTTCCAATGATCTCCAGGTTATTTCTAAAGATTGGGCAAGTCTCTCCAATAATCAGTGTAGTGGCTCCCTTTTGACCTAGAAAAAAAATGGTTCTTCCTTATGGAATTGGTCATGGGCAATTACCAGAAGCTTCTTCACAGACTGGATATATTCACACAGGACAAGTGGAGTATGGTACACACAGCGGTCAAATAACTGCATCTGACTGCCTGGGGGATTCAGTTTTGATACCTTCCACTTTAGGTGCGCAGCAGGTACTGAAGGAGACACCAAAGCCTTGTAATATTGGCACTTGAAATGCTGAATGACATCAGGCTGAAAAAAAAGACAAGAGAACACAGGAGAAGAACGAATATCAAAACATGCTCTTCTCCTTAACCCCCCACCCCACACGGGGGCAACCCCCAATATCCCTCAGACTTATATATACCAACTCAGAGATCCCCATACCTCTGGGAAAAGGGAATATTCCAAGAAATAGCATCAATGACTTAATATGTACAAGTCCAGTCTTTTGGCCATTCGGTCTCAGTGTTTCAGGACTCACTCTAATGGGTCCCAACATTTCAAATGGTTACCAGAAAGGCTGTTAGTTGAAAATCATATACTGGTACATGGAAGAGATTTTTAAGTTGATACATAGCCAATACCCAGAGAGCCAGCAAGGATATTGGACCACTGATACGTAAATATTTTGTGAGTTACTATTTTGAGCCTCTATAAAGGTACATCTTGTAGCCATTTCTGAGTGTGTGCCCACGGATCCCCCTCTCACCTCTCTGTTTATTGTTAAACAGTTTCTAAGAGGAGTTTTACATTTGAGATGAAACTGTAGGTGGGTCCTCCTCCTTGGGATCACAAATTTGTGTTCAGAAAGCTGACTGTCACCATTTGAACTGACTTTTCAGGCATATTTAAGGTTCATTACCTGGAAAACTGCTGCTGTTCCTGCTCTTACAGCTGCAAGAAGAGTATCTGAGTTACATGTTCTCATGATGGTAGAATAATGTCCGGATTTCCATAGAGAGAGGGTTACTCTGTGCACGAATTCCGCTTTTATGCCCAGGGTGGTCTCAGAGTTCACATTGAATCAAATCATCTATATCCCTGTTTTCTATCTAGAACCAAAAACAAGGGAGAAAACATTCCATAAACTCTGGATGTGCGTAGCCAACTTGAGTACTGTTTTGATAGAACTAAGTCCTTTGGGAAAGCTAACCAACTCTGTTTCCTTTTCTGGGAATAAGAAAGGTAACCTCATGTTTAAACAGACTGTTTATAGATGGTTGGCCTGTGCTGTTGTTTTTTTATTATTCCCACCATCTAATCCAGGCAGTAGTAAGGCACATTCTACTATAGCCTTTGCTTCTGTGATGGCATACTGGAATGGGGTGGACTCTAGAAGTATTCTAATGCCAGCAACTTGGCCCTCCATCCATACATTCACAAAGTACGACAAGCTGGATTCCTTTTCCAGGTCCACGGGTGGATTTGCTAGGACCATTCTCCAGGGACATCTTTACCATTATCTTTCCTCCTCTAGGTTATGTAAGTATCTAGTCTACCCATAGGTTTCTGCAGCAGTCTAAATAATGGACATTGTACAGTTGTATAAGTTGCTGTTATCTAGATGTTCAAATTCTTCACTGCTGCATTAGCTGCACCCACACACTATACATCTATACATTTTTGTTGTGGGTTGTGTGTATGTATTTGTGTGCATGTGTGTGTGTGTGTGTGTCTGTGTGTGTGTGTGTGTGTGTGTGTGTGTGTGTGTGTGTGTGTGTACACACACACACACACACACACAAACAGACTATAACTACGCAATAGAGTCCAAAAAGCTAATAAAACGGGACAAATTCCAATACTACCAGTCTGCCCTAGACTCCTCACAACACAGCCCCAAACAATTCTGGTCCTCCATAAACTCCATCCTCCACCCAGGTAAAGTCAGTACCCCTCCTCCTAACATCCCTCACTCCTCAGAAAATATTGCTACCTCATTCAACACACACTTCACCCAAACCATACTATCACTAGCTAAACAACACAACCCCTCCCTCCAACCCACACCTTCAACTAGTAATCTCCCACTGCCTTCTCTTTTCTCCTGTACCTACTTCCAACATAAAAAACTCTTAACTAAACTTAAACCCACCAAATTAGCAGCAGACAACCTCCCAAGTGAATACCTACAAATCGCAGCTGATGCTCTGGCCTACCCAGTATCCATCTTGATTAACCGATCTCTGTCAGAAAGTTATGTTCCCACATTGTGGAAAGTCTCACATATAATTCCCCTCCACAAAGGCGGACCCTCTGCAGAACTAACCAATTACCGCCCCATAGCTATTCTCTCTCCACTCTCCAAAATACTAGAGAGATGCATACACTCTCAGGTCTCACACTACCTCCTTATTAACAACCTCCTTTCCAGTACTCAGCATGGTTTCCGACCAAGCCATAGCACCACCACTTCCTTACTCTCCTTTACAAACACTATCCTTCAGCATAAAAACAATGGCTATCTCTCCTCTGCTACTTTCCTAGACCTATCTAAAGCATTTGACATGGTCCCACACAAACAACTTATCTCTGTCCTCAATAACCTATCCTTCTCACAATCAGTCACCAACTGGTTTCAGAGTTACCTGTCTGACCGCCAACAATCCGTTGTATGGCAGAATTACATATCTCCCCAACTACCTGTCTCCATAGGGGTTCCCCAAGGATCCATCCTTGGACCCCTACTTTTCTCTGTTTACACCAATATTCTAGCCTCTGCCACCAAACATGGCACACTCATCCAATATGCAGATGACTCTACCATCATCTGCTCAGCCCAGTCCCTACCCAAACTGCAAAAAGTCACACAGGAAGCCTTTTCCTCTGTTGAAACATGGTTATCCGATGCCCAATTAATACTCACCCCAAACAAAACTAAACTACTCATCTTCCAACCCACCAAACATACTCAAAGCAACTCTCACTTTAACATCACAGCAAAAGACAACACCACTATATACCCAACTGAACACACCAAATTGCTAGGAGTGGAAATAGACAATAAACTAAAATTTGACATTCACATATCCATGACCATAAAAAAAGTCCACAAAAAACTAGGAGCATTATACAGAAATAAACAATTTCTCACCAAAGCAGCAAAGATTTCAATAGCAAATTCCCACCTTATCTCCACCCTACTTTATGCCTCTCCAGTATATACCAACCTAAGGCAATGTGATCTAAACAAGCTAGGGACTGCTACAACAAAATCACAAAGTTCACCACAGGGGCATCCTACCGTAGTCACCACTGTCTCTCACTTGCTGAACTGGGCTGGCTTGAATTCCCTCACCTCCTTCAGTGGTATCAACTCTCACTCACCCACAAACTAGTAAACCATCCACTAAATGTCCCATCCCTCCAGAATCTACTCCAACCCTATTTCACCACCAGACCACTAAGATCCAGCAACAAAAATCACTTGCAGATCACTAAAGCCAATAACTCTGCTGGTGAAGCACTATTCTCTTGCGCCATAGCCAAATTATGGAACTCACTCCCACCCACAATTACCTCCGTACCATCATGCACCAACTTCAAAACTTTATTAAAAGCGCACCTAAAAACATGCTGGCTATGCCCTTGCAACTCCCACTCTAATATCACCCACCCCATCCAACCACTACCTTTCTTTCACCTCCACTAACTACCTTGATGATAGCAAGCTCAGATGCTCATAAGCCTAGTACTTATTATACAGCAGGAACTTCTCATTGTTACATTTGTTAATGCCTGTTATGTACTTCACAGATAAAGATTCTAGTTGTCTACTGATGTACTATGTTCTTCATCTGTAAATATGTTGTAAGTAATTTCTATGTTAAATTGTTAATCACTATGTAATCCAATGTAACTACTGTCTGTTTATTTTACTGTGGAGCTTTTCTCCCCGGGCCTCCGCTGAAAATGGACCCACGTCCAGTCGGACACTCCCGGTCAACAAATATATCTATATATATATATATATATATATATATATATATATATATATATATGTATCTGGGTCTAGTTCACATGACTGAAAACTCATTTGACTGAATTTCATTTGCCTGAGACCACAATACCTAATTTTCAAAATACTGAAAACTCATTTGTCTGAATCTCATTTTACTGAATTTTACACCATAGACATACTGTGGGTTTCCCTTAATCTGTGACTTGCTTGTGATAAAAAGAATTACTGTAACTTAAAGTGCTGTGTGTCAGAATACCGATAGTCGTGTAGAAAGTAGTGTTATAGTGTTTTTAAGTGTGAGTATGTCTCTACATTTTTATGGGAAGCATCTAAAGTAATATGGCGGATGTTTTGTGCGTTCCCAGCAGTAGTGACAGTGTGTAGAGTACTGTAAGGTAAGTAAAAAGTATATGCCCTTTTCCCCATTGTAGTGTGATCTTGGAGTTAGTATATATAGTTGGGGGGGTGTTGGGGGCACAACCTCCCATCTAGTTTGGTTTTATATCATCTGGTTTCTGTTAAGAGGGTAAATAAGTAGATGTCCTTCATGGATGCATCTGCAGTCATAACAACTGGGTTGTCCTGTCGTCAGGCAGCCCTTCAGTCGGCCGGATTCCAAAGTCCGGGTCCGGCTTCGGCTGATGTCGCACTTCACCCGACGTCATCTCTGTTGGTCCTCGGGTATAAAGGCATCAGCCGACGCCATTTTCCCCAGTCTTTCTTGCCGCGTGGCGCCCGAAGCAGAAGCTGTTCGCAAGTGCCGGTCGGTCGGATCCAGAGATTATTTCTACCGAATACTACTTCGAAGACTTCTAAAGCTAAGTACCCCGTTGGGGACTCTTTCTTGCCTCAGCCGATGTCAGAAAAAGTTAATAATTGTTTAACCTGTGGGAAACAAATACCTCATAAAGATTTCCACTCTTACTGTCTGCCTTGTTTAGGCCCAGCCCACGACGTAGCAGCCTGTTCGGCCTGTGCTTCTTTCAACCGACGAACGCTTAGGCGTCGGTCGGAGTTTGCTGAACAGTTTTTCGGTTCTGATTTTGCGTACATTATGCCGTCGGATCCTCCGACTACCCAATCTGCCAAAAACCGCAAAGATAAAGACCGACACTCGCGGTCCGTGGTTTCGCTGAAACCATGGTTAAGCAAACCGTGAGTGTCTCGGTTTCGGCCGAAACCGAGAAAACTGATCAAAGTACAGCTGAATCTATCTCTACAACTGAGGCCCCTGCTACCATTCTTGAATCGGCCTCAGAAATTATACCCACTACGGTGGTTGCCACTGACTTATCAGACACCATTCCCTTGGATGTCTCTACCCCAGCACGTGGTGCTGCTAGGCCTCCAGCAGCCATGTCCATTAAGGCCTTCGCCAGGGCTAAAGCAGCCAAGACTACTAAAACAGTGCCTGTTAAACCCTCTTCAACCAGGCCCTCCTCTAGTTCTCAAATGCTTACTCTGGCAGAAGATTTAATTTCATTAATTAGAGGATCTCAATCTCACCCAGACAGGGCCTCTCAGCCCCCAGAGAAGAGACCTAGGGCAGAGCCCCTCAGCCAATGTTATCTGATGATTCAGCCGATGAATCAGACATAACTGACCAGCCAGAGGCTCCTTTCTCTAATTTTGAAGACTCTGATGCTGAAGAATCCATTCCAGCTGCTTCCCCACCAGAAGAATTTTCCTTTGGGGAAACCTTACATGCCATGCAGAGCAGTTCCAATGGCAGCAACAGGATTTTTCAGACTCCAGAAAAGACTTGGGACTTTTCTGCACCTTCCACAACACAGGCCCTTAGCTATACCTCCTGTTCTCTCTGTGGTGGATGATGCTTTCAATGATGTCTGCTCCGCTCCAGATTCGTTACCCCAGCCCCTGCCAAACCAGACAGATTTTACAGGGTGCCAGACACTCATCACCACCTTTACAAGGCCCCTCTTGCAGACCCGAAACTATATCCCAGGGTCCCAAGGCAGTAGCGACCATAGCTAAAAACCCTATTCCTTCTGAAAGGGAAGCAAGGTCATTAGACAGATGGGGCAAAAGGTCTACACTTCAGCTACTCTCTCAGCTAGAGCTTTAAACTGTCAGTTTCACATGATACAATACCAAGAGTTTATGCTTGATCAGTTAACTAAAAAGCTAACCACTGATGAATCTCTTGATAAGAAATATGTATTAGAAATGGTAAATAACATACAACAGGTTAGTAACCATTCCTTAAAATGTGGCTATGATGCACTGGAGGCTTCATTTAGATCAGCCATGACTGGCACAGTGATAAGAAGGCATGCATGGCTAAAGGAGCAAGCTTTACCGGATCATGTTAAAGCAAAGTTACTAGATGCTCCTATGGATAAGACAAGTTTGTTTGGTACACCTGCCCAGCAGGTTATGAAGAAAATGGAAGAAAAGGCAAAATCCGTTCAAACGGTTAAAGATTTCTTGCAGGTTCAGCCCCCAAGGTTTAGCAGGAACTGGCCTGCCAAAAATTGGTCCTTTCCTGACTCCACAAGATCTCAAAGGGGCAGAAACAGACGTTCCAGAGGCAGAAACCAATCCAGAGGAGGTGCCTACAGAGGACGACAGTGGCAAGGTAACAACAGAGGCACAAGACACAACCACTGCCACCACATCAACACAACCACAGTGACTTAATCCTAAATCCGCCTACCAGGGAACAAATAGCAGCTCCTCTAGGCGGAAAGTTAACCTTATTTTCAAAAACTGGCACTATATAACAAAAGACAAGTGGATTTTACAAACCATAGATCAAGGATACCGGTTCCACTTCCACACTTTACCAATCAAAAGAGGAATGCCAAATCTACCTCCAAATCAAAAAACAGAGGCTCTACAACAGATAATGCAGTTAGCAAACATGAGAGCTGTGGAAAAAGTGCCAACTGCAGAACAAGGAAAGGGGTTCTACTCAAGACTATTCCTAGTTCCAAGAAAGGAAAAAAGTTGGAGACCAATTCTCGACCTGTCCGCCTTAAATACATACATCATTGTCCCAAAATTCAAAATGCTGACCCTACAGCAACTTCTTCCCATGCTGGGCAAGGAGTGTTGGCTGGTAACTCTAGATCTCAAGGAGGCATACCTGCACGTCCCCATTCGACCAATCTGCAGAAGATACCTCAGATTTCTTGCAGGATCAGAGCACTATCAATTCTCAGCATTGCCCTTTGGCTTATCTACTGCCCAGAGTATTCACAAAATGCCTGGCATCAGTAATTGCCCATTGCAGACTACAGGGAATACAAATTTACCCATACCTGGACGACTGCCTGCTACAAGGGGACAACAAAAGCAAGCTGACAACAGATTTACAAAGGGTCATCTACTTGCTACAAGCACTGGGATACACAGTCAATCTACAAAAGTCAAGGCTGATACCATCCCAAACAAGGACATTCTTGGGCTGAATTGGACACAGTAAAACAAATGGCATTCCTAACTGCAGAAAACAAAAGAACTCCTCTTTACTTCTTGGCACTAACAAAGCTGAACAAGTTAACAGCAAGAAAAGTACTGCAGGCCTTGGGCTTCATGGCATCATGCATAATCCTGGTCCCACTTGCCAGACTACATATGAGAAAACTACAGTGGTACCTAAAGAATTTATGGTCCCAACACAGTCACAGTCTAGAAACAGAAATCCCACTAATTCCATGCTTAAAACAGGAGTTCCTATGCTGGGCTCAGGCATGCCAGACAAACCCAGGCCTACCCTTTCGCAGATGTCAAGCAAGCCAGACCATCACAACAGACGCTTCAGACCTAGGATGGGGGGCCCACATGCTGGACAAATGCGTGCAAGGATTGTGGACACAGGATCAACTTCACCTGCACATCAACCTAAAAGAAATGCTGGCAGTAAAACTGGCAATCCAAAGGTTCAGACCATTTCTCAAAGAGGGCCAGTTGATGATAAGGACAGACAACACCACAGTCATGTGGTACATCAACAAGCAGGGAGGCACTCATTCATACCCCCTATGCAGAATGACTTTGGAGCTGTGGAACCTGGCACTCAGCTACAACATCCAGTTACAGGCAATGTTTGTACCGGGAAAAGAAAATATTCTAGCAGACATATTGAGCAGAACCACATCGGATGCCCACGAATGGAAACTGCACCGGACATTTTCAAGACCATCTCAAAGAAATGGGGAATGCCTCAGATAGACCTATTTGCATCACCTCTCAATCACCAGCTCAAAAAATTCTGCACAAGGACATTACACCCACTGGCATGGAAAGTGGATTCGCTCTCCTTCAGCTGGAAAGGCCTGACAGCATATGCATTCCCACCTCTTCCCTTGATACACAAAGTATTACTAAAAATCAAGGAAGAACGTCCAAGGATAATCCTGATAGCTCCAAACTGGCCAAGACAACACTGGTACCCACTGCTGAGGAGCATGTCTCAGAACAATATGTGGCCAATACCCCTGATGCCTTTGATGCTAACTCAGAACAACTACAGCATCATACATCCAAACCTAAAAAGCGTTGCAACTGACTGCATGGAACATCACATAGCAACAGCTAACCCAGAACTTTCTCAAAGAGTTAAAGACATTATTCTTGAAGCACGCAGACCTTCAACAAGAAGGAACTATGCTGGAAAATGGAAAAGGTTTGTCATTTGGAGTACTGAAAGAGGAAAAGATGTGTCAAACATAGATATGCCTAACATTCTAGAGTATCTGGCCAAACTTCTTCATTCAGGCTTGTCCTACTCCTCCATCAAGATACATGCATCAGCTATTTCAGCAGAATACAGCTTTGATCCACCTGTTTTTTCGCACCCTTTGCTCAGGCAGTTCCTCAGAGGAATCAAGAATGTAAAACCTCCAAGGAAACCACCTTTGCCAGCTTGGGACATAAACTTTGTGCTAGAAAAGTTGACACTATCACCCTTTGAACCAGCAGCAACAGCAGACCTACAACACCTGTCATGGAAAACTGCTTTCCTACTGGCAATTACTTCAGCAAGGAGGGTTTCAGAGCTACAGGCCTTAATGGCAGTGCAACCCTTCCTAATCTTCCACCAAGATAGAGTGTCCATGAGGACTAATCCTACATTTATGCCTAAGGTGGTATCCAGAGTGTCTTTAAACCAGGCAATCCACCTACCTACCTTCTTTCCCAACCCACAAAACAGAGGGGAAAGAATACTGCATACCTTGGATGTACATAGACAGCTACGCTACTACTTGGACAGAACAAAAAATAGCAGAAAGACTGACCAACTTTTTGTAGCCTATGCAACAGGAAAGGAAGGAAAAGCTATTTCCAAACAGACAATCTCCAAATGGATAGGAAATTGCATACGATTCTGTTACTCCTTCCATGGAAAACCAATTCCACAGAACATAAGACCTCATTCTACAAGGGCAACAGCCACTACCACAGCCTTCTTACGAGGAGTGGCAACCAAAGACATTATTGAGGCGGCTACTTGGACCTCCGTGCATACATTTGCCAAGCATTATAACTTACCTCCATACTCCAGATCCCGAGCAGGGTTTGCCACTGCTGTACTGCAAGGGATCCTAAACACACCATAATCTAGTTTTATCCTCCTCCCCTAGTTGGCTATGGTATTCTACCCAGTTGTTATGACTGCAGATGCATCCATGAAGGACACAGTACAGTTTTGTACCTACCATAAATGTAGATGTCCGAACTGGATAGCATCTGCAGTCAGGATTACCCTCCCTCCTTCCCCTCTGTGGTACTCCTAGGGTATTTTACCCTCCTAATAGCTAGCTGGTGGGGGGGAGTCTTTATGGTGTATTTGTTTGTATATATGTACATACATGCTTATTTTTGTGTTTACCTCTATCTTTTTGGAAACATTGGCATCTATCCAAATTTTAACCTCCAGGAGGGCTACTGGCATCTGGGGCAAGAAACACTGAGGAAAATGGCGTCGGCTGATGCCTTTATACCCGAGGACCAACAGAGATGACGTCGGGTGAAGTGCGACATCAGCCGAAGCCTGACCCGGACTTTGGAATCCGGCCGACTGAAGGGCTGCCTGACGACAGGACAACCCAGTTGTTATGACTGCAGATGCTATCCAGTTCGGACATCTACATTTATGGTAGGTACAAAACTGTACTTTTTAAGTTCTGGAAAGAGTTAGTCATTGGTGTTGTAAATGTCCATGTCTAGGGTTTTAAGATTTAGTATTTTGAAATTTAGTATTGTAAGCTTTCAGTATAATGAGATTCAGTTAAATGTGTTTTCAGTATTTTGAAAATTAGGTATTGTGGTCTCAGTCAAATGAGTTTTCAGTCACGTGAAGTAGACCCATATACACACACACTCTGGCTGTTTATATAGCTTTCCAAAAGAGCTTAGCCTGTCTTCTTCTTCTTCTGGCTTTTTCCTGGTTAGGGGTCGACACAGCGGATCATCGGTCCACTCATGATTGGCAATGGAGTTTTACAGAGTCAAGTTGCCAGCCAGGTGCCCAACCTTCCTCAGAAGGTACACACACACGCACACCTAGGGCCACTTTAGAGTGCCCAATCCACCTACTGCATGTCTTTGAGATGTGGGAGGAAACCGGATCACCCTGAGGAAACCCATGCGACCACAGGGAGGACGTGCAGACTCCACACAGAAGGCACCCCAGCCAAGAATCTAACCAGAGAACCTCTTGCTGTGAGGCGGAAATGCTAACCACTGCACCACCGCGGCCACCCTAAAAGAGCTTAGCCTGTAATCAGCCAAAATGACAGTATGGGAGGGGGATGAAAGCTTTTGGAAGCCTGCCAGTTGTATCCTTGGCAGGATTCATCCCATAGGTGACTGCAGCAGTGAAGAATTTGAATAACTACAGTTGTAGGTAAGTACAAATTACACAACTATGCTTTCACCATTTCCAGTATTTACATAAATACACACACACACACACACACACACACACACACACACACACACACACACCTGACCCATACACCTGTACAAGGAGTTCTGTATGATCTGTTTGCTCTTCATTCTTACAAACCCCAAAAATATTTTGTATCAACTCTGTTTTTAATCCAAATGGATGCTGTATTGTCACAGACCTGTTATTCAGTGTCCCATATTTGTATGTAATATTCTCTTATCCCAGAGCTATTATCCATCCACATGGACCTTGGTATATATTATATAAAATAAAATATTTTTCCCCAAAGCAATTATAAAAAGTATGCTTCTTTATTAATGCAAGGTTTTGAAATGATGCTTGTTTTTAAGGCAAGGTATATCTTAAATACAAGGTTTGAAATAAATGTTTCTTTCTAAAAAGCAGAAATGTAACGCATAAACTGCCAGGCTTGAGCTGCAGACTTAAGAAAAGACAATGTGCTTAAGCATGAATTGCCGAGTTAAAAATAGATATAATGTACTGAACCAAACAGCTGTGTGTCAGACACCTGCTAAAACAATTTCTGATGAAACATGCTCAGTTTATCTTAACTGTGAATAAGTTTAAAAATGGTTCATGGAAAAAAGAATATTCTAGTTTAACTTGTTTGTTAAGATGTGGTTGTGGGCTAAACATAACTGTAAATGGCATCCTGTTATAATAATAATAATAATCTGTAACATACAAAGAAGGAAGTTGTTCAAAAAAGAAATAACAGGGACTTTTTATTTCTGTATCTGAAGACTTATAAAGAAAAATAACCAAAGATGACATGAAACAAAAGTCAGTCATTCAAACCACAAGGACACTAAAAAACATCTGTTGCTATGCAAAGTGTATATAAACTGAACATCGCTTGCTCTTTGAGAGAGACGTATTGATCAGTTGTGTATTGATCCTTGGCACGACACAGTTCATGAAAAGCAAAGACTTTATTCTAGCTATGTTATAATAGAATTAAAATAACTCAGACATAGTAACTGCTTGGCTATATTTTGTATTCATACAATAAAGAATAACGAATACAGGAGTACATTGGCAGTCTGGTCACTCTGCCATTATAAATAATTTAATACACCTACACTAGTTATTCTGTATTATACATGTATTATTCACCTGGACTCACCTGCACCATCTTGTATGACAGGTGCAGCCTTCATCATTATAGATGCATTTAAATTATTATACGTTACTGATCTGTTTCTTAACTACATAGACAGACATGAGTCCGTCTGTATCTCCAATAGATTTCTCTTAACAGTCTAGTCTTACAAGATACATTCTGCTTCCCAGATGCCTTCTCCAATGCCACATATTTTAAGTGTCATTCTCTGTCACATGACAGCTTCAAGACGTCAAACACTAAGGACATACTGGCTCAGTACAGAATTTGTAGACATTTTAGGAGTAGTAACCCTTGCAGGATATTGATTGATTGGCAGCACAATTATTTCAGTAATGTTTGTGCAGATGTTTCACATTATAAAGGTGAGCTTTGGACTTAGCAGCCTCATGTAGTCCTTTCCAAACCTAGTATGTACTACAAGAGACTGATGTTTTGCAGCTATAGCTAGCTTTTGGTAGATGGGTTGCAAACTGGCTCACTGATAGAACCCACCTAGTTAAAATAGGGGAAGCCACCTCTAGCAGTAGACCCGTAATGAGCTGCTTACCCCAGGGTTCTGTCTTGGGGCCTCTGTTATTTGGGATTTACGTTTCTGAGGTGGAAGCCAAAACCAGTGGGCTATGGCTGACCAGGTTTGTAGATAACTGCAAGATGGGTGCTGTCATCAATTCCCGTAGTGATGTGGACATCCTCCAAGAGGGTCTCACCCAAACAAATGACTGGTTCCAGAAATATGGCCTTAAGCTTAATACAAAAAAATGCATCATCATCCCCCTTGGAGAGAGTGATGTCCCCACAAATTATCACATTAATAATAATGTCCTAAGCACGCAATCATTCATGATGGGTTTGGGCACCCAGGTTGATAGCAAACCTGACTTTTGACCACAATGTTGCTTCCATTGTATGGAAAGCTTTCTACATGGCTCGCCTCTTAAGTAAGGGTATCGCATCCAGAGACAAGGAGGTCATAACATCCCTGTATTCTTCCCTTATAAGGCCCATTACTGAGTACAATGCTCGTTTTGGCATGTGCCTCACAAAGCACATGCAGCAGCTGGAGAGACTACAGAAGTTCTTCACCAGGAGAATCCAGGGCCTCAAGCATCTACCATACACAGATAGGCTAAAAACCCCATCCATCTACTCGGTTTCATACAGACTTCTTAGAGGTGAACTCTGTCTGGCATACAAGGTGATCTCGGACCCCACCTTAATGGGACTGCTGCATATCTGCAAGTCAAACTCCACTCGAGTAACCCGCACATACAGCCTCAACCTGCTCTGTGACATCAATAGGACTTGCTGGTGGGAAGGATTTGTGTCCCAGAGACTCCCCCCATCTGTGGAATAGACTTCCTCTCCACATCAAACAAAAGTACCTGTTTACGCCTTTTTAAGAGGAACCTGGATAACCAGATGAGAAACAAAAAATACACCCCTGGGATTCTACCTCTGTCCCTGCTGACTTGTATAAACATGGGCTAAACTCTTGGCTAGACTTATAAGGGCCTCAGATCTAATAGCCTAGTTACTTCCTATGATCCTATGAAACCGGACACACACTATCAAAGTGGGTGACTCCCCATCAACCAGCAGGCCTGTTACCAGTGGGGAGCCACAAGAGTCAGTCCTGATCCCCCTACTGTTTGGTATATACTTCTCAGAAGTTCAGGTCAAAAATGAAGGGTTGTGGCTGATGAAGTTTGCAGATGACTGCAAACTAGACGCAAACATTGAATCCCCAAATGATGTCAGTATACTCAAGGATGGTCTCACACAGACCAGTGACTGGTGTGTCAGTCACAGTCTCAAACTGAATGCAAAGAAATGCATCTTAATTCCCTTCAGCACAAACAATGTCCCTTCACACTATTAAATGTATAACAGTACCCTAATTACCCATGAAGTGGTAAGGAACCTGGGATCACAGGATGACTGCGACCTTAACTTCGACCACCATGCATCTACCATTGTAGGGAAAGCTTTCCACGTAACTCAGCTGATTAGTTAAGGCATCACCCCAACAGCAAACCCCCCCCCTATACTCAGCATTTATCTGGCCCATAATTGAGCGTAATGTGCCATTCAGTATGTACTACACTAAACACCTACAGGAGTTAGTTAGACCTTAGAGGTTTCTAACAAAGAAGATCAAGGGCCTCCAGCAGGTACCTTACATGGACTGACTGAAATCCCTGTCACTATACTCTGTATCATGTAGACTTATTAGAGGAGACTTATGCCTGGCCTACAGAAAACCCAAGACCCAAACCTAATGAACTTACTACATATCCGTAAATCAAATGGGTGTAGGTCTACCCATTCCAGGGAGTTAAGTATGGCCTGCAACTTAAATAGGAGATGTTGGAGGGACAGACTTATCTCTCATTGACTGCCACATCTTTGGAACAGACTACCAATTCATGTGAAACACAGCACCTCTATTGCACTATTCAAAAGTACCCTGGATGAATGGATGGGGAGCCATAAATTCTCACTAGAGATAATGCCCACAACCCTGCTGGACATGGGCAGTCATCACTAAATGCAATCTTGGGTATTGACGAATGCTTTAACTATATTAGATTGGGTTAAAATGGCTAGGCTTAAAATGATCTCTGGGTCAATAACCTAATAATCTCCTATGATCCTTTTCATTTCCACCTTGACTTGGGTCATATCCCAAGTACTGCAATTTTTGCTGGTCTCTCTTCTACCAGAGTCACTGGTCTTGCTAGTGGGAGTAGTCTCACTTGGTGTTTTGGATGTGGCATCTTGCTTCTCCTACGATGGAGGGCTGTTTTTTGTCGTAAGTGTCCTAAGAGATGGTTGGATTCATTGTAGAACTTATTAGGTTTAAAGCTGTTTTATGAGAGAACCTTAAATAGTAGCCCATGAAGCACCTGTCTTCTCTTTTCTTGTCAGCATGTTCCTCCCTTTCAGACTTCACATACCTAAATATACATCCATCAGTCTGCAGTGACTCTTGTATGCTTGGGGGTGTCATGTTTGTATCTGATGTGTACCCCAGTATCTCTCCTCCAGAAAGGAGAACATTTTAAATGGTTGCACCTCACTCTGATTTTAGCATACTTCTCAACTAGTCAGAATTTCATAGCAGGTCCAATATTTTTCCTCCTATTTGTCTGTTCCCTATCAAATTTACAGTTTTCTGACAAATTATTAAGGACAGATGTTTGAAGTTCATATTTCAAATGCTTCAGAAAGCGCATGTTAAGGCAAATCTTTGCTTTATAAAAGGAATATTTAAAATCTGGACCTGATTTTGGGTCTTTGTCCTCTCATTATTTCTGGCTTTGTCTAGACTTCTTCCATAAGAAAGTTGAAAGGTATGAGTATAGTCCATCTCAGATCACCAGTGTTACAGATGGATGTCTTTACCATGTAATGGACAGGCTGTCATTTGTTCATTTTATTTATTTAAGGGACATGAATGAATACAAATTAAGCTGCAGTGTAGAGCTATTTGTTTTACTTATTTTGCTTTATTCTTGTTTCATAGGAAGATGTTTTTAATTTGGAGAAATACATTAAACAAGAATTTGCAGAATTGCACCAGTTTCACCTAGACAAGGAACAACAACTCATCCAGCAGCTGAAGAGTGATGAAGCAAATATTCTTAAATGGATGGAAGGAAATCTTGAATACATTAAAGAAGAGATCATTCTGACAGACTCTGAGGACAAGATTAAAGAAGAGGACAGCCTGAAAATAATGGAAGAAAATGTTAAATCTGTTGAAAATGATGCTGTGGCCATTAATGGCGTTAGTCACAGCAACATGGAGATCAGACATCCGGAACCTGTTGGTTTGCTAACAGTAAGCATACTTTTTATTTCTGCTTTTATTTTTTATTTTTTTTTAGAAAGTGGAATAATGTGACAGCTGGGATAAAGATGCATTATTGATTTTTTTTTTATTTCTTGAGTTTGTTGGCCAGTCAGAGCCCATTCTTAGTACAAAAACACAAATAAGTTCCAAAAATAGATGGAAATCAGTGACGCAGTTCTACACTGGATTTTTTAGTCACTCTTTAGTGATGCAACAATATATAACACTTTTCAATCAATAGTTAGTCATTATTGAGGAAATAAGTAGCTTTGTTGTCAGGCATGCGGACTGGGGTGATCTTGTTTAGAAAATGATACATTTCCCAGTGTTGACAGTGGTGTTTGGAGGTGTGCAGTGACTGTTATCAGTGTTTATTTGCTATAGTGTCATAGACTGTTCTGAGCTGAAGTGTACCTAGAACAAAGTTAAGGTTACCATGAATAGAAAGAGTATGAGCTGTGCTTCAGTGGGTTACACTTTGGATGGTAGGAAGCAGTTGCATACCTCAGTGTGGTAAGATGTTTCCATAAGAAATTTATAAAGGAACTTATATTTATTTTGTGATAAAGCAAGAAATTATTCCATGCCTTTAAATGGTGATGAAGAAATGTAAGTGACCCTGGTGGTTCTTACAGTTCTGGGGTGTAGAGAGGTTTCAAATTCTCTGGACGGGAGAAGATGGACGTTTGTCAGATTAGTGCAGGGTGTAATGATATACTCTAAGGGCTGTATAATTTTTTTTTTTTTCCAAATTCAGACTAGTTGTTAGTCATTAGAAATAAGCATTGGTATGCTGTAATGGACTGGTTAGATATGAACCCCCTTAAGTTTACCAAAAGGGAGGAGTTTAGGTTAGCAGATTAATGAACAGTAGAATATTGATAACAGTACTGAGCCTAGATTTTGGTGTTAGGAAGTTTTTGATACAATAAGGGAAGACAGATTTAACATTGATTGAATTTTTGCATATAGTTGAACTGTCTTGTATTTAAAGAAAAAAATTGCAGCAACCTCACATATTTTTCATGATATGCATATCTGCTAGGTTTAGATGGCCTTTCAAAATTCATATCTAATCCAGCATTCCAGTCACCACCCAATAAGACTCTAAACCTTCAGCAACATTATCTAAAAATGTTGTCTTCTTGAAACAGGCCATTAAAGTCATCAATGTGGGTTGGTAATATTAATACTATTAGCTGTAATCCATAATAAACATCTTTAAGAGTTGCAAGTTTTTTTACTCGCTATTGATAATTCACCTGATTTCTCAGTACCAAAATTACTGTATAATAAGTTTGTCTCCAAGCATTTAGCAATTACCTCAGTTCTTTCCATTGTTTGACTCATTACTGCAGAGTTTGCCTCAAGGAGATTCTGCACTTACCTCCTACTGAATGCTCTAAGCATCGAATATTGGTTGTTCATGTTTGCGTTAACAATTCCAAAATCATGTTACATACAGCTATGTAACCAAGCTAAGAAATCCATCTTGAAAGACAACATGACTTCTGGAACCAGCAAATTAATAGAAAAAGTAACCCCAAATCTTTCTGGTCATCTATCAATAATCTCCTTAATCCTGGCACCAAACCCAATCCCTACCCACACCCCAATATTCCTCCTGAACTAATAGCTAGTATTTTTAACTCTTATTTAAGTTCATAGGATCATAGGTAGGTACTAGGCTATTGGCCCTAGAGCCTATATAAGCCTAGCCAAAAAGGTACCCTGGCTTTCGCCACCCAAGAAAATTATTTTCCTGTGCCCCTGTTGAGCAGAGCCACAGAGGTGATCCCCGGGGTGAATTTCCTATTTCCCATCCAATCATCAAGATTTTTCTTGAAGAGTACTAATGAGGAGCTTTGTTTGATATAGATAGGTAGTTTGTCCCAGAGTATGGGAAGTCTCTGGGACAGGAATCTATCCCCCCAGCATGTTCTGTTTATTGTGGTGACAAGGTTTAGGTCCCTAAAGCATGTAGCTTGGAGGGCTTGGGATTTCTTTAAGTGGAGCATGTCCAACAGCTTTGGGTTTGACATAGCTTTGTATGTTAGGCAGAGATCGCCTCTGAGTAGGCGATATGCAACAGAGTAAAGCTGGAGTTTTGTGAGACGATCTGCCGTAGGGCATCTGTTTGAGGCTGGTAATCCTCTTTGTGAGGTAGTTCTGTGGCCTTTCCAGTTGTTGTAGATGTCTTGTGAGGTACATACCAAAAGGGGTGTTGTACTCTATAATGGGTCTAATGAGTGATGAGTAGAGGGGAACAGTGACCTCTTATTTCCTGGATGAGAAACCTTTTGTTATGAGGTGTGCCACATAGAAGGATTTCCTGATTACTGTGGTGATGTGATTATCAAAGGAGAGACTACTGTCCACCTGTGTCCCAAGGTCTCTTATCACACTTTCGGTGTTAAGTAGACTACAACCTATGTGGTAGTTCATAGGTACAGAGTTTTTACCAAAGGGGATGACAATGCACTTTTTGGCATTGAGCTTGAGGCCATGGCTTTGACACCAGGCATCTGTCTCTGTGAGGCCCTTTTGTAGGATGTCCACATCATTAGGAGTTTCGATTATGGCTCCTAGTTTGCAGCCATCTGTGAACTTCATTAGCCAAAGTCCTTCTCTGTTAGCCTGTATGTCAGAAAAGTATGTACCAAACAGCAGAGGACCCAGGACTGAACCCTGTGGTACTCCACTTGTCACTGGTATGAAGTCGGCTTTGGATTCTGCTACTTTCACAGTGTGGGTTCTGTCAGTGAGCCAGTTGGGAACCCATCTTGTGACATAGGGATTTATACCTAGTTTAGTGAGTTTATCTATAATTCCAGAGTGGGGGATGGTGTCAAGAGCCTTGGCGAGATCTAGATAGGCTGTGTGAAAAACCCTACCCTTGTCTACAGCTTTGGTGACTGCTTCAAAGAAGTCTGTCAGGTTTAGGAGATATGATCTGCCTTTTACAAACCTGAACTGGGTGGGGTCCAGTGTTTGGAGAATACCAGTGTCTTTGTTTATAAGTTCCATGATGATACGTTCCATGGCTTTGCAGACCAGGCTCATTAGGCTAATGGGGCGGTAGTTCCCAGGGTCCGTGGTGGCTCCCTCTTTATGGAGTGGGATAACCATCACTGTGCACCATTCAGTGAGCACAAAGCCTGAGGTGAGGCTGTGATTGAACATGGTGCTTAGGTGGGGTGCTAGTTCATTCTGTAGCTCGTATAGAATGCAGCCTGGGATGTTGTTAGGTCCCATGGATGCTGCGTTCTTGGCTTTGGAATGTGTGGTTTTTACCTGTGCAGCCGTGATTACAGGAACTTTGCATTCTTCTAGTATAGAGATGGGCCCTTTAGGGGGTGAGAGGGGAGGGTGAAGTTAGCACTAAACTTGTCTGCCAGGATGTTGGCAATATCAGTTGGTTCTGTATATTTAGTGCCATTGTGCTGTAACTCAGAGCAGATCTGAGTGTTGCCATTGATATTCTTGACATAGCTATAGAATGCTTTGTGGCTGTCTTTAGAATCAGTGGCAATTTTGTTTTCGTAACTAGCTTTGGAGGATTTTATGAGGGATCTCAGCTTCTTACTGACCAGGGAGCTCCTCCAATCATGGGATTTTACTCTTTCTTCTGTTGTAGAGTTTGTTTATGGCAGGTAACCACCAGATCGGCTTCCTTTTTTTGGAGGATAGCATCTTGGTTCCGTTAGGGATAGCACGATCCATGTACTTGTGTAAGTGCTTATAAAGTGCATTTGTGTAGGATTCAGCAGTTGTACCTCTATTGTCTATCTGCATGGGTGCCGTGAAGTTTGCCATTTCTGTCTTAAGAAGAGTGAAGTTGGCTTTGGAGAAATGTTTTACTGTGGTTTCCATAATGGGGGTGGGGGCGGGATGCGGATGTCTAGGATGATTAGCTTGTGGTCGGATCTGACCAAAGAGGAATTGACCTCTGGTGTGGAACACAGGTTGCCATGTTGGTAATGACCAGGTCTAGGATTTTGCTGCCCCTGGTGTGGGTGTGGACAAGTTGATCCCAAGGCGTTGGAATTTATGAATTCCGAAAAACATTGAGCAAAAGAGTTGGTACATGAGTAGTTTTCCCAGTTAATGGTAGGGTAGTTGAAATTGCCCATTATTAGGGTGTTGGGTTGTACCCTAATATTTTCCATTGTATCAAGAAATGAGGAGTGGGAATCTTGGGGCATGGTGGGAGATCTGTAGCAAGTTACAATTTGGATTGTGGTCTTGCCCAGAGTTAGTTGCACTTGGATAATCTCAGATGCATTATGCTGAGCAACTAGCCTGGAGGTGTGGATATCCTTAATGAATATGGACACGCCTCCACATTTATTGTTTCAGTCCAGGTTAGGTGGCCGAAAGGTGTGGCATGAATTATAGCCTGTTAATGTAGGGGTGCTGTCTAGAGCTTTGAACCAGGTCTCTGTCCCTGCACAGATGTCAGTGTTCTCCATTTTAAGGAGTGCCTCGAGTTAATGCATTTTGAGGTTTATACTTCTGGCATTGAGTAGCATTACCCTCAGATTTTACTTGCTTGTACCTGTTACGGTGGTGAATTTGTCATTTGAACCTTGCCTAAAAAAGGCACTAGAGGGTTGGCAAGAGCCTTAGCCAGTATCCAAAATCCCAAGGGCGACTGGTGCAGGCCATCTCTGGCAAAGCATCATGGTCTGTCATCCCAGGCAGACAGCTACTGGATCCCCTTAGAATGACACCAGAATCTTAGCCAATTGTTGAAGTCAATCATTTTGTCCTTATACTGTGGTATCATTCTGGGTGATGGCAGGATGCTACTCAGGGCTAGGGTCATACCTGCCTGGGCTACAAGATCGGAGATCTCCTCCATGTCTCTTTTCATGTAGTCCAGGGAGGTATGTCTCAGGTCATTCACACCAACATGGGCAATGACAGAGTCATATTTGTACTTGTGGAATAACCTGAGTGTGTGCATTATGTGGCGGATCCTGGCAGCTGACAGTAACTTTCTCCTTGTTTAGCCTGGTGAGTGGAACATCAGTGTGCCTGACTATAGAGTCACCTATGAGTAGAGTGTTGGGTATATTGTTATGCCATATAGGCTGTGGTTGAGTGGCACACTGAGCTTGTGGGCTGGGTGTCATTTGGGTTGTGTTGGGGGTTGGAGGTTGCTTGCGTTTCTGCTTTGGAGGTCTCTGTTCCTTGAGCAGATTTATATTGAGAGCCTCCATGAATATAGGTGTGTCTTTCTTGTTTCTGTGTGTGTGTTTTGGTGATGTAGGGTTTGAGGGAACTATGTGATGAGTGTGGTGTGATGCAAGTGTTTACCTTCGCCTCTTGACAGTCTAGTCCAGTCTTTGCTTCCAGTTTGGCTATATAAGTGCATCTCTCACAGGTTGTAGTGTTGAGTGGTAGGAGTAGAGGGTTGTCTGTGTACATGAGGCAATTTTTGCATTGTCCAAGATGCCCAGATTCATTAGGTAGACAGGAGAAAACACTGGGAGCTGACCCTTAGACATGCCTTGATAGGTGCATATTTGTTAAGTACTAAAAACTGTTTTCCTGTAGACAAGTGAGGAAAGTTGAGTGCTGTTGTAATTTTTAGCTTATTTAGTGCTTACAACGAGTTCTGAACAAGTGCTGAGCTCAAAAAAAACAGATTTTAGTGCTAAAACTAAAAAACTGGCTTATTCTAAGGGGAAAATTGAAGAGCAAACTTTATGGCGCTGGGAATAGTTTAACCCTAGCTAAGCAGCGATGCATAACGTGTATTTTTTTTAATATAACAGTAGCAAATGAGCAAACTGATTTAAACAAATTAACCAATAAAAATCTAAAAACTGAGCCCTGTTCCAGCAGTCTTCGATCAGATAAGTTCTAACTAGACACTCCTGCCACTAGGGTGCAGGGAAACCTTCTCCAAAAAAAGATGGTCTGGATTAGTGCTCAAGTTATAAGAGTGCAGACCACACCTTCTTAATGTAAAATAACTGGCCCAAAGCCCAAGTGCTTAAACAAGAATGAATACACTTTCAGAATAACAGACACTAAGTCTTCAATCATCAACTTTTATTGATACCATTGCCAATATTACCATTACCAATTTTCATCGTGTTCCACTGTTGCAGTCATTATATTTGGGTAATCTGCTGGCAGGTTGCCCTCAGTCAGCCTGATTAACAAAGTCTTTGGTCCTGCGTCAGTTGCTGTCCCTTCTTCCATGACGTCAGGTCATCAGGGGTATAAAACATGCAGCTGGCGCCATTACATCAGTCTTTCTTGCTGTGCAGTGCCCGAAGCAGAAGCAGTTTGCAAGTGCCGGTCGTCCGACTCCTGAAATTTTCGTTTTCGAGTGTCAGAACCGAAGTCTTCAACTAAAAGCTAAGGGCCCCATTGGGGAAACTTTTTCTTGCTCCTTACCGATGTCAGTAAAAGTTAATAATTGTATTACTTGTGGGAAGCAAATACCTCATAAGGATTTGCATTTGTACTGTATTCCTTGCCTAGGCCCTGACCACGATGTACCTTGCTGTCGGTTTTGTACTTTATTTAATCAGCGCACTATCCATCATTGGTACATTTTTGCTTCTAAATATTTCGGTTCTCGGTTTAATTATCCATAAATGATGTCGGTTAGCCATCCGACTACCGGAATACTGAAAAAACACAAAGAAAAAGACAGAGACAGGCTGATGAGGTCCAAAACTGCCGACCACGCTTCTCCTAAGCCAGTCGCCAGTTTGCCGATACTCAGTGAGGTGCTTTCGCAGTCCCTGATACCCACTACTTCTGATTTGCAGGCCTCTACTGAGACCCATTCGGAGTCCGGTATGCCGCAAGATGCTTCACTTATGGAACCCTCGGATGTCTCTACCTTGGATGGGTCCGGAGCCTCTGAGCAGGCAAAAGCTTATGAGGGGTGTTTTCAGGCCTACAGACTTGCATATTAAACCAACTCCAACTTCAGTATTAAGGCCTAAATCTCGCTCTATGTCTAAAAAACCGACGCTCAGGCCATATGTTCGGGCCCCTATGCCTAAAAAACAAATGATCAAAATGGCTGAAGATTTAATTACTCTAATCAGGGGTAGTCAACCCCCCCCCCCCCCGTCCAAGAGACCTAGGATTGAACTTGACTACGAATCTTCTGAACAGGACTCTGTTTATTCTGACTCTTCTAATGATCTGGATTTGTCCATACCTACTTATGAGGACTCTGATGCAGAGGATTCCATTCCCTCTGCTTCTCCACCAGAGGATTTCTCTTTTGGGGAAACTTTACATACCTTAAGGGAGCATTTCCACTGGGAAAGTCAGGATTTCTCTGAATCCAAAAAGAGGCTTAGGGATTTCCTCCTTCTTCCTCAGCATAGACCTTTAGCTATACCTCCTGTACTAGACATTGTTGATGATGTGTTTTTGGAATCCAGTATGGCCCCTGATTCCTTGCCTCCACCCCTAGCAAACCAGACAGGTACTACAGGGTTCCTGACTCCCACAAATTCATTTTCAAAAATCCTGTTGCGGATCCTGAAACCATTTCTCAGGGGCCTAAGGGCACTAAAGCTTCTACTGCTAAAAATCCTACCCTTCTGATAGAGACAGCAGGGTGCTGGATAGATGGGGTAAAAAATGTATACTTCTGCAACCTTAGTAATCAGGGCTTTGAACTGTCAATTCCATATGCTAAAATATCAACAGCATATCAAGAGACTGCTTAAACAGAAAATTATGTTGATTTCTGATTGTGTGGAGAATAAAGATTTACAGGATTTATTACATTCAGCTGAACAAGTTGGCAAACATATTTTGCAATGTGGTTTTGATTTTTTAGAGGCCTCTTGCAGGGCTGCTGATACTGGCTCTGTGCTTAGAAGGCATGCTTGGCTTAAGGAGGAATCTGTGCCTGATCATGTTAAAGCAAAACTTCTGGATGCTCTTTTACAGCAGGATCGCCTGTTTGGCAATAAGGCTGAAGAAATTCTAAGAAAGATGGAAGATAAAGCTAAATCTATGCAAACTGTGAAAGACTTCTTACAATTACAACCCCCTAGATTTAGTAGGCATTGGCCTACTAAAAACTGGTCCTTTCCAGCTCCTTACAGAGCCACTGCAGCCAAACCCAGACAATCCAAAAGCACTAGGTTTCAGTCCCAAGAGACTTTCAGAACTAAGCAATGGGGTGCTTCCGCTTCCAAATCTGGAAACAACAAGGCACCATCCTATGGTAAACAGTCTCAATGACTTCTCTTTAAAATTACCAAGCACTTGCATCTTAGCCGCCCCTTTGGGGGGAAAGCTGGTTCTTATTTTAAAAAAACTGGCAACTTATAACACAGGACAAATGGACTTTAAATATAGTGTCCCAGGGATACAGATTTCATTTCCACATGTTGCTAACACCAAACAGGTGGCCAGACCTGCCCCCAAATCAGTGGACAGAGGCTCAGAAACAAGTACTTTCCCTCTTAAACATGGGGGCTATTCAACTAGTACCAGAAGAGGAAAAGGGACAATGTTTCTATCCCAGACTTTTCCTGGTACCCAGAAAAGACAAATCATGACGTCCAATTCTGGACCTGTCTATTCTAAACACCTTTCTGGACAACAAAATTTAAGATGCTGACTCTTCACCAGTTACTTCCTGTGCTAAATTGTAGTGTAGTGCCAGAGAATTGCTCTTTCTTCCAAAGAAAGGAGACATAATAAAAACAGATGCTCAAATTTGATACATGCAGAGAGAGCCCGAGAGAAAGAGGAGTTGTGAGAAATCTCTCCTGTATAACAAAGAGAAGATATGACAAGAAGGACCACCTAGGAAGCAACATTTATTTCTGACTGCTCACTGCTGGTTTTATTTCTTTTTTTCTTCAATGCCCTATGAATTTTATGACTTTCTAGGAAAATCAGTTCCTTTTGAAATCTGTGTATGGCTGAAATTAACTATATTCTTGTTTTGTTTCTCAGTGGTTCTTTCAGTCTGAAAACTGATATTTTAGGATCTCTGGAAGTTTTAGTTTGATATATTGTATTTTTGTGGGTGAATTAGGAGCGTTTATTTAGAATGCCAAAGGTAATGTGACGTCCAGAGACTGACATTTC